>NC_134359.1:281908022-282065522 GCF_048569485.1 Anomaloglossus baeobatrachus | reverse complement strand
TAACCCCTCCCCTCTGCTATACACCCTCCCGTGCCTCACGGGCTCCTCAGTTTTGGTGCAAAAACAGGAAGGAGAAAACTTATAAATTGGTCTAGGGTAAATTCAATCCGAAGGATGTTCGGAGAACTGAAGACCATGAACCATAAGAACAAATCAACATCAACAACATGTGTACACAAAAGAACAACCAGCCCGAAGGGCACAGGGGCGGGTGCTGGGTCTCCCAATAGGAGCTAGAAGAAAAGGAATTTACGGTAAGTAAACAAAATTCCCTTCTTCTTTGTCGCTCCATTGGGAGACCCAGACAATTGGGACGTCCAAGAGCAGTCCCTGGGTGGGTAAAAGAATACCTCAACAAAAGGAGCCGAAAACGGCCCCCTCTTACAGGTGGGCAACCGCCGCCTGGAGGACTCGCCTACCTAGACTGGCGTCTGCCGAAGCATAGGTATGCACTTGATAGTGCTTCGTGAAAGTGTGCAGACTAGACCACGTAGCTGCCTGACACACCTGCTCAGCCGTCGCCCGGTGCCGCAAAGCCCAGGACGCACCTACGGCTCTGGTAGAATGGGCTTTCAACCCTGAAGGGAGCGGAAGCCCAAAAGAACGGTAGGCCTCGAGAATCGGTTCCTTGATCCACCGAGCCAAGGTTGACTTGGAGGCCTGAGAGCCCTTACGCTGGCCAGCGACAAGGACAAAGAGCGCATCTGAACGACGCAGGGGCGCCGTGCGAGACACGTAGAGCCGGAGTGCTCTCACTAGATCCAAAGAGTGCAAATCCTTTTCACACTGGTGAATTGGAATAAGGCAAAAGGAAGGCAAGGAGATATCCTGATTTAGATGAAAAGGGGATACCACCTTAGGGAGAAATTCCGGGACAGGACGCAGAACCACCTTATCCTGGTGAAAAACCAGGAAGGGGGCTTTGCATGACAGCGCTGCAAGCTCAGACACTCTCCGAAGTGATGTGACCGCCACCAGGAAGGCCACCTTCTGAGAAAGACGGGAGAGAGAGACATCCCGCAGCGGCTCAAAAGGCGGCTTTTGAAGAGCCGTCAGAACCCTGTTAAGATCCCAAGGTTCCAACGGACGTTTGTAAGGTGGGACCATGTGGCAAACCCCCCTGCAGGAACGTGCGGACCTGCGGAAGCCTGGCTAGACGCTTTTGAAAAAACACGGAGAGCGCCGACACTTGGCCCTTGAGAGAGCCGAGGGACAAACCCTTGTCCATTCCAGATTGTAGGAATGAAAGAAATGTGGGTAAAGCAAACGGCCATGGAGGAAAACCGTTATCAGAGCACCAGGATAAGAAGATTTGCCAAGACCTGTAATAGATTTTGGCGGACGTAGGCTTCCTGGCTTGTCTCATGGTGGCAATGACATCCTGAGATAACCCTGAAGATGCTAGGAGCCAGGACTCAATGGCCACACAGTCAGGTTGAGGGCCACAGAATTCAGATGGAAAAATGGCCCTTGTGACAGCAAGTCTGGGCGGTCTGGAAGCGCCCACGGTTGACCCACCGTGAGATGCCACAGATCCGGATACCACGACCGCCTCGGCCAGTCTGGAGCGACGAGAATGGCGCGACGGCAGTCGGACCGGATCTTGTGTATTACTCTGGGCAGCATCGCCAGAGGGGAAAACACATATGGCAGTCGAAACTGCGACCAATCCTGGACCAGAGCGTCCGCTGCCAGAGCTCTGTGATCCTGAGACCGTGCCATGAAGGCCGGGACCTTGTTGTTGTGTAGTGACGCCATGAGATCGACGTCCGGCGTTCCCCAGCGGCGACAGATCTCTCGAAACACGTCTGGGTGAAGAGACCATTCCCCCGCGTCCATGCCCTGACGACTGAGAAAATGTGCTTCCCAGTTTTCCACGCCCGGGATGTGAACTGCGGAGATGGTGGAGCCTGTGACTTCCACCCACTGCAGAATCCGCCCGACCTCCTGGAAGGCTTGACGACTGCGAGTGCCGCCTTGGTGGTTGATGTAGGCGACGGCAGTGGCGTTGTCCGACTGGATTCGGATCTGCCTGCCATCCAGCCACCGATGGAAAGCCAATAGGGCTAGATATACTGCCCTTATCTCCAGAATATTGATCTGAAGGGACGATTCTGTCGGAGTCCAGGTTCCTTGAGCCCTGTGGTGGAGAAAAACCGCTCCCCAACCTGACAGGCTCGCGTCCGTGGTGACCACGGCCCAGGTTGGGGGGGAGGAAGGATTTTCCCCGAGACAGAGATGTGGGTAGGAGCCACCACTGAAGTGATGTTTTGGTTGCAAGTGAAAGAGATGTTCTTGTCGAGGGAAGCCGAACTCTTGTCCCATTTGCGAAGAATGTCCCATTGGAGTGGCCGTAGATGGAATTGCGCGAACGGCACTGCCTCCATAGCTGCAACTATCTTCCCCAGGAAGTGCATGAGGCGCCTTAAGGGGTGTGACTGACTCCGAAGAAGTGACTGCACCCCCGCCTGCAGAGAAAGCTGTTTGTCCCGCGGTAGCTTGACTAACGCTGGAAGGGTATGAAACTCCATCCCGAGGTAAGTCAGTGATTGGGTCGGCGTCAACTTGGATTTCGGGAAATTGATGATCCACCCGAACTGCTGGAGAGTCGCCAGAGTGACGGTAAGACTTCGTTGACACGCCACCCGAGAAGGGGCCCTGACTAGGAGATCGTCCAAGTATGGGATCACAGAGTGGCCCTGAGAGTGCTGGACCGCCACGACGGATGCCATGACTGGTGAAAACCCGTGGGGCTGTCGCCAGGCCGAAGGGCAATGCGACAAACTGGAGGTGTTCGTCCCCGGTGGCGAAACGCAGGAAGCGTTGATGTTCGGGTGCGATCGGCACATGGAGATAAGCATCCTTGATGTCGATCGATGCTAGGAAGTCTCCTTGTGACATCGAGGCGATGACCGAGCGGAGAGATTCCATCCGAAACCGTCTGGTTCTCACATGTCTGTTGAGCAGCTTGAGGTCCAGAACGGGACGGAATGACCCGTCCTTTTTTGGCACCACGAACAAGTTGAAGTAAAATCCGCGACCACGTTCCTGAAGGGGAACGGGAATCACAACTCCTTCCATCTTTAGAGCGTCCACTGCCTGAAAAAGTGCGTCGGCCTGTGCGGGGGGTGGGGAGGTTCTGAAAAAACGAGCCGTAGGTCGAGAGCTGAACTCTATCCTGTAACCATGAGACAGAATGTCTCTCACCCATCGGTCTTGAACGTGTGGCCACCAGGCGTCGCCAAAGCGGGAGAGCCTGCCACCGACCGAGGATGTGGCTAGATGAGGCAGAGAGTCATGAGGAGGCCGTCTTGGAGGCAGTGCCTCCTGCGGCCTTTTGGGGGCGTGACTTGGACCGCCACGCATAGGAGTTCCTCTGGCCTTTCTCCAGCCGGTTGGACGAAGAGGATTGGGGCTTGGCGGAGGGACGAAAGGACCGAAACCTCGATTGGATTTTTCTCTGCTGAGGTCTCTTAGGTTTGGACTGGGGTAAGGAGGAGTCCTTTCCCGAGGATTCCTTAATAATCTCATCCAACCGTTCGCCAAACAAACGTTCGCCAGAAAAAGGCAAACCAGTTAAGAACCTTTTGGAAGCAGAGTCTGCTTTCCATTCGCGCAGCCACATGGCCCTGCGGACTGCCACGGAGTTAGCGGATGCCACAGCCGTATGGCTAGCGGAGTCCAGGACGGCGTTCATGGCGTAGGACGAAAATGCTGATGCCTGAGAGGTCAAGGAAGACACATGCGGAGCAGAATTCCGCGTGACAGCATTAATCTCAGTCAGACATGCCGAGATTGCTTGGAGAGCCCACACAGCCGCAGAGGCCGGGGCAAAAGACGCGCCCGTGGCCTCATAAATAGACTTCACCAAGAGCTCTGTCTGTCTGTCAGTGGCATCCTTCAAGGATGAGCCATCTGCAACAGACACAACGGACCTAGCAGCCAATCTAGAGACTGGCGGATCCACCTTGGGTGAGTGTGCCCAGCCCTTAACGACTTCAGGTGGAAAGGGATAACGCGTGTCAGAGTGCCTTTTAGCAAAACGCTTGTCCGGGACCGCTCTGGGCTCCTGGACAGCGTCCCTGAAGTTAGAGTGATCAAAAAACGTATTGCGCGTACGTTTTGGGAATCGAAATTGGTGTTTCTCCTGCTGAGAAGCCGACTCCTCTACAGGTGGAGGCGGGGGAGAGAGATCCAACACCTGGTTGATGGATGAAATAAGATCATTTACTAAGGCGTCCCCCTCAGGGGTATCAAGGTTGAGGGCGAAGTCAGGGTCAGAGCCCTGAGCTCCCACGTCCGCCTCGTCATCCTGAGAGTCCTCAAGCTGAGATCCAGAGCAGCGTGAGGAGGCCGGGGAAGAGTCCCAGCGAGGCCGCTTAGCCGGTCTGGGACTGCGATCCGGGCAGGAGTCCTCCGCCTGGGACCTAGGGGCTATCCTGGGAGCGCGCTGCGGCGCGGACCGAGAAGGCCCTGGAGGAGACAAACTAACAGGTGCCGGGGCCTGTGAAGGGCCCGGTCTGGACTGCAATGCCTCAAGGAGCTTAGATGACCATTTGTCCATAGACTGTGCAATGGATTGAGAAAGTGACAGAGAGTTTCTCCGCGAAAGAGTCCAATGAAGGTGACTCTGTCCCTGCAGCCTGCTCAGGAGGAGCAGGGGGATCTACATGAGCCGAGGGGCCCACAAGTGCCCTAGGCTCCGGCTGAGCAAGCGTGGCAGGAGTCGAGCATTGATCACAGTGAGGGTAGGTGGATCCCGCAGGCAACATAGCCCCACAAGAGGTACAGGCTGCGGAAAAAACCTGTGCCTTAGGGGCTTTGCTCCTTGTGGACGACATGCTGTAAGCAATAAGTGTCCCTTAGGAGAGCGACCACTGAGGGTATATGGGAAAGGGTTAAACAGCCGTTCCGATATATATATCACGGCACCCTAGGGGAACCAGCACCGGGTGACCAGTGTGGCTTACCAACCGCTGGTGTCCTCCAGATTCCCTGTCGTGGGTCCCCCGGAGCTGTAGAGCTGTGCTGCTGCAGCATACACCGGCAGAATGCCAAACATGGCCGCCGGAGCTCTCAAGGGGGAAGTGGAGCCATGGGCGGCGCCGGCAAAAGGCGGGAATCTGGAGGCCCCATAGTGGTCAATGAGAGGGGAGGGGAGACATGCAAAGATGCTCCAGCCCTCTGTCGGTAATCCCGCCCTTAGCCCTGACAAGCAGGCCTGGGGGCGGGATTTTTCGCGACTAGGCCGCGATGAAGCCGGGGACTAAATTTAAGGCCGTGCCCGACAAGCAGGCACGGCCGGCGCGGAAGTCCGATGAAAAAACAACGGACGGCGCTACTGGGGAGAAAGGCGACCTCTCTCCCCATACCGTCCCCCCATGGGGACACAGAGTACCTTGAAGGTGCAGGGCCCGGTCCCTGGGGATGAAAACGCTCCGGTCCAGCAGGTTCCACCAGGGGCTGCGGATGGATCACGGTCTCAGCAGGTGAATGACCGGTGAGGCTCCCACTAGTCCCAGAGCCGCATAAGGGATGGTGAAGGAGACGGCATGTGGCTCCAGCCTTTGTACCCGCAATGGGTACCTCAACCTTAACAACACCGCCGACATAGTGGGGTGAGAAGGGAGCATGCCGGGGACCCCATAGGGGACCTCTTTTCTTCCATCCATCATACTATGTATGAGAAATCTTTTTTTTTTTTTTCTATGAGTGGATGTGTGCCTCCTTCCACACAAAGCATAAAACTGAGGAGCCCGTGATCCACGGGAGGGTGTATAGGCAGAGGGGAGGGGTTACACTTTTTTAAAAGTGTAATACTTTGTGTGGCCTCCGGAGGCAGAAGCTATACACCCAATTGTCTGGGTCTCCCAAGGGAGCGACAAAGAAAACTATTTTATTCACTGTGTTCACTATTTGGTAAAACTGATGTCTCGGTGTGATTCCTGAGGTCAGTGCGAGTTCGTAGACACCAAACATGAATAGGTTTACGTTTATCTATGGGGTTAAAAAAAAAAAAAGATTTGTTTGTCCAAACAAAACGTGGAGCATGTTTTACGCCATTTTCCGCAACCCGTGCTGTATGGCTCAGTGATGGTTAATTTTTTTATCTCGACCTGATGTTTTTAAATGGTAATATTTTCGCGCAGATGCTACGTTTTGATCACCTGTTATCGCATTTCACGCAAAACTTTGCAGCGTCCAAAAAATGTAATTTTGGAGTTTGGAATTTTTTTTGCTGCTACGCCATTTACCGATCAGATTAATTGATTTTATATTTTCATAGATTGGGCATTTCTGATTGCGGCTATACAAATTAGGGCAATATTTTTTTTTTTTAACCCTTTCATTTTCAATGTTTCGAAAGGGTGGTGATTTGAACTTTTAGGTTTTTTAATTTTAATTTTTTCAAAAAAAAGTTACTTTTTTAAAATTTTATTAGTCCCCCTGAGTGCTATACGGATCAGCAGTCTGATCGCTCATTCATTTCTCCCAATCAGAGCAGCACCGCTCAGATCGGGAAAAATGATCATCTCCTGTAGCCTTCAGTACTCTGCTGTTTCTTACAGGACCTGAGTCATGTGAGCTACAGGAGTAATCACATGATCCTGTGCTACCATGACAACCATCAGAGCCAAGTAATCACGTCACGTGACGTCTGGTGGAGGCCGGTGAGTACCGATATACCGCGATCATCATTAAAATGGCGGTCACATTTTGACAGCACCATTTAAAAGGAGAACAGATGGATAGCGATTCCCCTCACGCCTGCAAGGTATACATGTCAGCTATACAAATCAGCTGACATGTGCGCGGATCCCCCGCGGCAGCCGTTGGGGATTAACACTATGACCGCAGGGATGTAATATTACTGTCCGTGTTCGTTAAGGGGTTAAGTCTCACTTTTGTGGAAATTCTGCTTTGAACTAGTGTCATTATTGCACCCATATTTCAGCCGAGTGTCCTGCTCCAACTGCAGGTTTAACGAAACATCATAGATGTCTATAACTTTGTCATTTCAGGTTAAGGCTACTTTACACGCTGCGATATCGGTCCCGATATCGCTAGCGTGGGTACCCGCCCCCATCTGTTGTGCGACACGGGCAAATCGCTGCCCGTGCCGCACAACATCGCGCAGACCCGTCACACATACTTACCTGCCCGGCGACGTCGCTGTGACCGGCGAACCGCCTCCTTTCTAAGGGGGCGGTCCATGCGGCGTCACAGCGACGTCACTGAGCGGCCGCCCAATAGCAGCGGAGGGGCGGAGATGAGCGGGACGTAACATCCCGCTCACCTCCTTCCTTCCTCATAGCGGCCGGGAGGCAGGTAAGGAGAGCTTCCTCGTTCCTGCGGCATCACACATAGCGATGTGTGCTGCCGCAGGAGCGACAAACTACATCATTACTGCTGCAGTAACGATAATCGAGAATGGACCCCCATGTCACCGATGAGCGATTTTGCACGTTTTTGCAACGATGCAAAATCGCTCATCGGTGTCACACGCAGCAACATCGCTAATGCGGCCGGATGTGCGTCACAAATTCCGTGACCCCAATGACTCCGCATTAGCGATGTCGCAGCGTGTAAAGCCCGCTTTACTGATCCCGGAGTCAGGCCAGGACACTAAGTCACCAATGTGCCGGTGATATGTGAATTTGGTTTGTGCTGACGGATTGAAAAAAAAAAAAGTTGCTTCCTATGTATGAAAGAGATTGGCCACTGGTTTAACAATGATGGACTATCCTTACGATAGGTCATCAATGTCTGATTGGCTGGGGTCTCACACCTGGCACTTCCGCCGATCAGCTGCTCTCTGGGCCAGCGACAGTCGGAAATGCGCAGTTCAGGAGCTGCTCGTCTTCTGATAGCAGCCGCGTTCTGCACATCCGCCTACTACTGATCTGAATGTGAGGTGGATGTGCAGTACCTGGCTGCCATCAGATGACGGAGCAGATCCGAACCTGAGCATTTCCGGCCGCTCCTGCCACAGAGAATAGGTGATTGGCGGGGGTGCGGGGTGTCAGACCTCAATCAGACACTGATGACCAATCCTAAGGATAAGCCAAACACTGTAAAAGTAGTGGCCAACTTCTTGAACAGTCTGACAGCTCCACTGAAAAGACTGTGGTGCGTACGCAAGTGTATTCACTGCAACCAGACTGTCAGACGTGGCTCAAAGTACGTGCCGTACTGAATCTGGTAACCTTGTACACTGTGAGCCCTCGCGGGCAGGGTCCTCTCTCTCCTCCTGTAGACTGTGAGCCCTCGCGGGCAGGGTCCTCTCTCCTCCTGTAGACTGTGAGCCCTCGCGGGCAGGGTCCTCTCTCTCCTCCTGTAGACTGTGAGCCCTCGCGGGCAGGGTCCTCTCTCTCCTCCTGTAGACTGTGAGCCCTCGCGGGCAGGGTCCTCTTTCCTCCTGTAGACTGTGAGCCCTTGTGGGCAGGGTCCTCTCTCCTCCTGTAGACTGTGATCCCTCAGGGGCAGGGTCCTTTCGCCCCCTGTAGACTGTGAGCCCTCTTGGGCAGGGTCCGCTCTCCTCCTGTAGACTGTGAGCCCTCGCGGGCAGGGTCCGCTCTCCTCCTGTAGACTGTGAGCCCTCGCGGGCAGGGTCCGCTCTCCTCCTGTAGACTGTGAGCCCTCGCGGGCAGGGTCCTCTCTCTCCTCCTGTAGACTGTGAGCCCTCGCGGGCAGGGTCCTCTCTCTCCTCCTGTAGACTGTGAGCCCTCGCGGGCAGGGTCCTCTCTCTCCTCCTGTAGACTGTGAGCCCTCGTGGGCAGGGTCCTCTCTCTCCTCCTGTAGACTGTGAGCCCTCGCGGGCAGGGTCCTCTCTCTCCTCCTGTAGACTGTGAGCCCTCGCGGGCAGGGTCCTCTTTCCTCCTGTAGACTGTGAGCCCTTGTGGGCAGGGTCCTCTCTCCTCCTGTAGACTGTGATCCCTCAGGGGCAGGGTCCTTTCGCCCCCTGTAGACTGTGAGCCCTCTTGGGCAGGGTCCGCTCTCCTCCTGTAGACTGTGAGCCCTCGGGGGCAGGGTCGCTCTCCTTCTGCAGACTGTGAGCCCTCGGGGGCAGAGTCCGCTCTCCTCCTGTAGACTGTGAGCCCTCTTGGGCAAGGTCTGCTCTCCTCCTGTAGACTGTGAGCCCTCTTGGGCAGGGTCTGCTCTCTTCCTGTAGACTTTGATCTCTCATGGGCAGGGTCCTCTCTCCTCCTGTAGACTGTGAGCCCTCGCGGGCAGGGTCCTCTCTCCTACTGTACCTGTCTTTGTCTTGTATTGTTCATGATTATTGTACTTGTCCTTACTATGTATACCCCTTTTCAGATGTACAGCACCATGGAATAAATGGTGCAATAATAACAGCCAAATATAAAAACAAACAGCAGGCGTTACTATACAACACTCACCTTCTTGCCAGCGTGGCGCAGAGCCAAAGCAATCTGAGTGGAGATGGTACTTTTGCCAACACCTCCTTTCCCCGACAATATCAGGATAATATGCCGCACGCCAGCAAGGTTACTGCCATCTGTAAGGAGACATATGTAATAATAATAATAATAATAAGTTTTATTTCTATAGCGCCAACATATTCCGCAGCGCTTTACAATTAAGAGGGGACATGTACAGACAATATGAGACAATACAAAATAACAAAATTAAGATACCAGGAGGAGTGAGGGCCCTGCTCGTAAGCTACAGTCTATGAGGAAATAGGGGAGACACAAAAGGTGTAGATAAATAGTCTTATATTAAAACCTAATCTATTTTGAGGGTGTAACTTTACATATAGATCTATAGGTTTAAAAAAAAAAAAAAAAAAAAAAACCTAGGTCCATCAAGTTAAACCTTTCTCCACCAGTTCTACATTCTTTCCCTAGATTATCTATAACCCACAATGTTATGTGTACTTATTTTATAGTATCTGAGTGTCTGCCATTACTACCTCTTGTGGTCGGCTTTCCACAATCTGACTGCTCTAAATGTAAAGAACCCTTTCCTATTTAGCCGCTAGGATCTCCTTTCCTCTACTTGTAATGAGCGCCCCCTGGTCCTTTCTTTGTAAGATCTTTTGAATAAATAAAAAAAAAAAGTTGTTGGAGACTCATCGGTGGACCATGGGATGGGGAGTACAGTGTGGTTTGCTTTTACAACAAAATTAATTCTATATCAAAGGGAACTCTTTAAGGCAGGGTCGGGAACTTATGGCTTGCTAGCCAGATGTGGCTCTTTTGATGGCTGCATCTGGCTCGCAGACAAATCTTTAATAAAATAAAAATACCATATTTTGCGGTTTGTAAGACGCACTTTTTTCTCCCAAAACTAAGGGAAAAATGGGGGTACGTCTTACAATGGCTTATAAGGCTTACCGGGTGGCAGTGATGGCGGAGGGTCAGCGATACTGCAGGCTCGTGGGGTGTCAAGGCGGTAAGCGCCATTGACATGTGGGCTGCTTTGAATCTCCTGCAGTTGACGAGAGTGACTTCAAGAAAACGGCCGCGGAGTCGGCGCGTGCGCAGATAGGACTCTGCGGCCATTTTCTTGAAGTCCATCACGTCGATCTACACACGCTCAGCGGCCATTTTCTTGAAGTCGATTTAGTCAACTTCAGGCGATTCAAAGCAGCCAGCCGACAGATCAATGGTGCCTGCTGCCGTGACACCCTACGAGCTCAAAGCAGTATTGCTGACCCTCCGCACACTGACCCCCTTGACCCGCGACACCCCCTCCTCTGTGCCCACAGCATCACCTACCATGCCTCCTGGGACTTTCTGAGCCGCTCCACCACCACCGCTTTCCCCCTAGTGAATATGGCTCTCGCGGAATTACATTTTACTATATGTGGCTCTCTCAGACAAAAAGGTTCCCGACCCCTGCTTTAAGGGATTAATGGGGCGTTACAATTTGGGAGAAGTGGGAACCAAATTATTCCAGTAGTGTAAAATAACACCAGATAATACTCATCCCCCCCTTCCTCTTACAGCACAGCCATTGAGCTCAGTGATTGGCTGCAGCGGTGATGCTAAGCAACAGCTGAGAGCATGGGAGGGCAAGTATCATTTATAGTGGAATCAATTGGGGTGCACTTTTGTAAAAGTGGAAAGCCCCTTTAAATGGATTTAGATTAATTATAATGCCATATACAGGAGAGGAAATGTTCCTTTAAAATGTCACAGTAAATAATTAGGAAATAATATGGAACAGTATTACACCAGCTTAAAAGAAGAGTTCAGTAATTCATAGACCCAGGAGATTTTGTAATGTATGGGCAGAACGCTCCTTATATTGCCAGAAGCTGATACCAGCAGCCACATACAACACACAGAGGCCGCAATAAGGAGGGGACAAGACGCTGCAGACAGCGAGAAGAAGCCCACCTGCTGCAGGATCCATGCTGGAAAGTCACTTCCGGATACAAGACTGACATCATCCTTCTCCAATCAGCGACAAGTACACAAATCTATTATTACGCTATTGGCTGATTCCACTAAAGCGTTGAACAACGCTGCATTCTATAGGCGGGAACTATGTCAACCAATCACGTCAGTGATAATAGTCACATGTTTACAATACAGTAAACGCGAGAGGCGGTTTTTTGCTGTAAAAGGGCCTGAAGGAGACTTCCAATCAGCATCAAGAACCGGTGACATTATCCCGCCTTTACAGTATGATTGGCAGAGCTTGTAGCCAATAGGTAAAAAAGATTGAGTAATTGACGTTGAAAGCTGCCCAATCAGGGGGGTCGCTGCGTGTAGGCGGGCAAATGGGAGTTCAGGGGTTATTGTTGACGTCTGTACGGCTGTGACTCCGGGCAGAAAGGTAGTAGGTGAGTGGGGCGAGCGAGGGAGAAGCTGCTCTGGTCACTTACTGGGCGGTATGGGCTAAGGAGGAGTCTTGGGAAAGTGTGAGAAAAGGGGACGATACATGTAGACTACAGCAGAGGGGGAAGGCCATTTGGCCACAGCTGTTTGGGTATAGGTGGAGGGGGTTGTTGTCTTAGGGACTTGGGGTCAAGAAGTGTTGTCATAGGGTTATGTGGACCCCATGTGTGACACATAGTGGCTGCTTCATCACCATTGCTGATCTGCCCCATATAGGGCATAGGTGGGGGTTGTTGTCATAGGGACTTGGGGTCAAGAGGTGTTGTCATAGGGTTATGTGCACCCCATGTGTGACACATAGTGGCTGCTTCATCACCATTGCTGATCTGCCCCATATGGGGCATAGATGGAGAGGGTTGTTGTCATAGGGATTTAGGGTCAAGAGGTGTTGTCATAGGGTTATGGGGTTATGTGTGACATGTAGCAGCTGCACCATCACCACTGCTGATCTGCCCCTTATCGGGGTTGTGCATATTGCACAGGTCTTCCAAAGGGATCCTAGGCCAAAAAAACCTACAGCCACTAAAGGAATCTGCTTTTTTTCTCCTTATAATTTCTAATGCAGAAATAAGATCATTTTCTTTGTTTCTCCCTGAGATGAGGGGCGCCCATGCTGCTGCCGCTTATCTCTGGGATAAACAAAAGAATCAGAGCTCATTTGCATCAGACCAAGGGACCTGTCCAAGCGGAGGCCATCTCTGGGCCCCCCCATATATCCAAAGAAAGCCGTCACCCCCGGAATTAGCAAATATTCAACACCAAAAAAAGGATAAACCAATGCAAGCCCAAAAACAATATAAAAGATATAATTTTTATTGAATAAACATATTGACACAAGTGTAGGTATACTTAAAATCACAAGTACAGTTAACAAAGGCACCCGATCCAGTTACACCTATAGGGATCATAGTAAATGGCTAAAAGATATAATAAAGTAACTATGGGCTAACAGTGCAAAAAAGCGCACTGGAATAAATCCATTAATAAACCAAACCTATTTATATATATATATATATATATATATATATATATATATATATATATATATATATATATATATTATATATATATACACACACAAAAGAAAGTAAAGTCAAGTAGGTATAAAGCAGAAATAAACCTGCTCGATATATCCTTATTTTTGGAATAACAAGCCTAAGAAATTACCGTAATACCATGCATACACACACGTGAGGAAGTACAGTGATAGGCCGAAGCCAGAGAGAGAATGATCCAAGACCAGGAGCTCATCGCACCCGTTTTCACCTCTAATAATAATAATTTTTATTTCTATAGCACCAACATATTCCGCAGCATCTTAGAATTCAATGTTGACATATATAGACAATATCATACGTTACAGAATACACAAATCAACAGATTCCAAGAGGAGTGAGGTTCCTGCTCACAAGCTACAATCTATGTACTGCACTGAATTAGGTTAGCCGGTCACCATGTATGCGTGTCACTCTCCATTGTGGTTATGGGAGTCGTGAAAAGCTCAGTTGCTCCAACATCGTCGATGGAAGGAGCTACATCTATATGTGGTCTGCTTTTTTGGAGGGGGGAGATAAGGTCTAGTCATGCATCTGTTATTCCAATGATATCCATCAATGTCTCATAAGCAGATTTGCAATTCAGAGTGATTCAGTATGATCAGAATACATTGTGCACCCTTCATCTCTGAAATACCAATTGGTTACAGCGCATGAAGATCTGCGACTTTCCATTTGGCCACTAGATGGCACTGTTTCCCTGTGGGGTACAGAGTGTACTAAAGTGCTGCTGTTTCCCCTCCTCTCTTTACAATCAGTGGGGGTCTGATCTCTGGGACCATTGACAATCCTAAAAATGAAGGGGCCGCAGCCTCTTTAATGCTTATTTCTGAACAGTGTTGCACCTGCTATTTTTTGTCTAATTTTAAGCAGGAGAAGCTTAGATCACAGCCTGGTGGCCGAGGTGCCGCTGTGCAGAGGAATCTACCCATCATGTCCATCGGATGTCAGGTTGGCGATGTATGGAGTGTGCTCAGGAGCTAAGTACACTCCACACAAAGCGGATGTCTGCTGGGTTCAGCAGCCGAAACCTGACTCTAAAAGCAGCAACCAGGGTTGCTATTAGTCACTGGCTCAGTGGTTAGCACTGTATGGTGGCTCAGTGGTTCGCACTGTTAGGGTATATGCATACGCTGCAGTTTTGGTTGGACAAAAAAACTGCACTCTCTGGCAGACTTTGACAACTGTAAACACTGCATTTGACAAAAAAAGCGGTAAAAACGAATCAGTTTTTTCTGCTTTTTTAGGCCTCTTTCACACGTCCGTGTCTCCGGTATGTGTTTGGTCCGTTTCCTCACGTACCGGAGACACGGGCACACGTAGACCCATTAAAATAATTGGGTCTGCGCTCACGTGCGTGTTCTGCCATGGACCGTGTATACGTGTGGAGCATACGTGTGTCCATGTGTTCCACACGGCAACATGTCCGTTTTTCTCCGGCATCACGGGTCTCACACGGAACGCAAACGGACCACACAGAGGTGTTCCATGTGACACGCTCCAGAGAAAACACACGTGTTTGAGAGAATAAAAAAAAAAACTTGAATCACCTTCTCCAGCCCTCCTGTCTCTGCCGCTGCTGTCACTTGCTTCTGACCACCGCTCATTATGCTCATTGAATATTCACTTCACTGCGGCTGGAAGCAGCGGGTAGTCGGCAGAACCGGAGACCGAAAATCAGCACCACGGACAGCGACGCCAGGGACAGGTGAGCAGAAAGTTCCCGTTATCCGTGATAACACACGGAGAGCACACGTAGAACACACGTGTGCCATAAACACGGCTCATGGAGGGCAAAACGCACCTCTGACACATCCATGAAAAACGTGCATGGTTTTTCATGAACATGTGAAAGTTGCCTTACAGGAAGCCTCTCCACCTCACTTCCTGGGAAAATGCATGTGTTTTTTTGTTTTTGTTTTTTTTTTTACAAAAACTGATCCAAAATGCAAGAAAAACGCGGTGCAAACGCACAGGTAAGATTTTTCTTGCATTTTGACACACCACATCGAAGTCAATGGATGAAAAACGGAGACAAAAACGTGAAAAGAAGTGACATGCTGCTTTTTTTGTCAAAGATTTTGACAAATTTTTGACAAAAAGCAGACAAAAAACTGCAACGTGCGCATGGGATATGCAGGTTTCTCATAGACTTTGCTAGGGAAGCAAAAGCATGCAGTTTGTCATTGACACAGCGCACTTTAGTACATGACAAAAATGCGGAAAAAAAACAAAATGAGACATGCGGATGCAGAGCAACATCTGCAAAGAATTTAAATGATCTTGGTGCTATAAAAGTCAGCAAACTAAATAAACAACTAACTCTGTTTCCCAGAAAATAAGCCCTAGTACAATTTGTTAAAGAATACAGCAGGACTCTTCATCAAAGAAAGCAGACATCCCCTCACCAAAAAAATATAATCAAACTCATCAGACCTCAAACAGTTACAGTTGGTTAGTGCCGATGGTGGATGGGCTCTCACACAGAGATCTGCGTCACTGTCAGGTTCCTCACTGCTACATTTTCGGCTACATTGCACTTCAGCTCTCACAAACAGGTACCACTTTGTCACGCTAGGTTCGGGGAAGTACCAAGCGAAATGGAAGGAAAACCCTGAGTCTAGGGAAGGGGGAGATGGTGACCCTTGACCAAGCATACCGGTGGCCCTGGTTTCCGTCACCTTGTTCCGCACCTATGCGCTGAGCCGGATACCTGACCGACCCTGAAGAAGGAAAAACAAACCAATGTTTAACTTTTTCCCTGTTTAAATAAACAATAATAAATAAGTATGCACGTTTAGTTTTTCCGTAATTAAAATGACCTGAAAAATCATGTTCCCAACAAGCTCCAAAAATAACAAAACGTGAAAAACAAAAGTTGAATTTCTGGGCGAGTTTTTAACTATTTCATCATTTGGATTTCCCCCCCCCCCCATTTTCAGTACATTATATGGTAAAGTATATGATGCCATTCAAAACTACAGCTTGTCCTGCAGATTATGAGCCCTCATCTGGCTAGGTGGGCAGAAAGTAAGAAAAAAATACAAAAGTTTTTGACTAATAGAAGAAGTCTTGTAAAAGAAAAAAAAACAAAAAAAACAATTAAAGCATAAAAAGAAAAATTAGCCTTGGTGGTTAAAAGGAGATGCAGCTCTACAGTCAAGCTGCACAATTTACGTTCAGGATTGTTGGGGGTCTCAGATGTCAGACCCTGACCCATCATAAACTGGTAAAATATGACATGTCCATAGGATATGCTATCAGATACAAAAAAAACCTTTAATATATTGTCAGTTGCTCCTTAGCAGACAATAGTCGTGCATTGGGCTGGAAGTGATAGGATTATGCAAAACTATTAGCGCAAGTGTCATTTTGACATAGATAGATTATATATATATAATATACATTATATATATATAATTTTATTTTTCTTTGTCGCTCCATTGGGAGACCCAGACAATTGGGGTGTATAGCTTCTGCCTCCGGAGGCCACACAAAGTATTACACTTTAAAAAGTGTAACCCCTCCCCTCTGCCTATACACCCTCCCGTGCATCACGGGCCCATCAGTTTTTTGCTTTGTGTTGAAGGAGGCAGACACATTCACGCAAGCTCCACATTTTAGTCAGCAGCAGCTGCTGACTTTATCGGATGGAAGAAAAGAGGGCCCCTAACAGGGCCCCCGGCATGCTCCCTTCTCACCCCACTCTGGTCGGCGGTGCTGTTAAGGTTGAGGTACCCATTGCGGGTACAAAGGCTGGAGCCACATGCCGTTATCCTTCCCCATCCCTTAGGGGCTCTGGGTGAAGTGGGATCCTAACCGGTCACCATGCACTGGGACCGGGCTCCCTCCGCAGCCCCTGGGGGAATCTGACGGACAGGAGACCGGGTATCATCAGGGACAGGCCCTGCTACTCTGAGGTACTCTGTGTCCCCTTGGGGACGGCGCATGGAGCGCCTGTGTAACAGACGCTGCAGCAGCTGCTGGGTGTTTTTGTGCGCCGGGACTACCGCGCCGACCGCGCTTGTTTGCTGGCCGCGCTACTAAATTTAGTCCCCGGCTTTTGCGGCCTAGTACCGCATACTCCCGCCCCCAGGCCTGCCAGTCAGGGGTAAGGGCGGGACGGTCGACTGCACGTCAGCGGTGAGGGCTGGAGCATGCTTAGGCATCCTCCTCCCCCCTCACTGAACACTGTGGGGCACCAGATTCCCGCACTTTCAGAGGCACGCCCACGGCTTCCTCCTCCTCTCAGAACGCTGGCAGCCATTGCTATCAGCACTTCTGCCGGTGGAGAACTTCAGATCGAGCTCCACAGCTCTGGGAGGCCCAGGCAGGGAATCTGGTGGACACACAACCGCTGAGGCGGTTGGTAAGCCGCACCACTTACTAGGTGCTGGCCCCCCTGGGTGCCGAATTGTGTATATATATACCCCTATATTTTATACATTTACTCTATTCGGCCGCATTATTTGCTTTTGGCTATATATCCTCACTGATTGCGCTAAAAGGAGACAACAGCATGTCGTCCGCAAAAAGCAAGGGTGCCAAGGCACAGGCTTATTTTGCAACCTGTACCTCTTGTGCGGCTATGTTACCTGCAGGTTCCACCTACCCTCATTGTGTGCAATGCTCGGCCCCTGTGACACTCACTCAGCCGGAGCCTCAGCTACTGGTGGGACTCTCGGCCCAGGTAGAACCACCGGCTACCACTGTCCAGGTGGCAGGGACAGAGTTTGCAGTGTTGGCTGAGAAACTTTCTGAGTCACTTTCACAATCCATGGCTCAGTCTATGGATAGATGGTCTGCTAAGATACTAGAAGCTTTGCAGTCCAGACCGGTAACACAGGCCCCGGGCACTGTTGATCCATTGCCCACAGGCCCCCCTCGGTCGGCGCAGCAGACTGCTCCTGGGGTGACTCCTGGGTCACACGGTGAGGACTCCGACACGGACCGCAGTCCCAGACCGGCTAAGCGGGCTCGCTGGGAACTTCCCTCGACTTCATCACACTGCTCAGGGTCTCAGCATGAGGACTCTCTGGAGGATGAGGCGGACGTTGCAGATCAGGGCTCTGATCCCGACGCTGCTCTCAATCGTGATACACCTGAAGGGGACGCCATAGTAAATGACCTTATAGCGTCCATCAACCAGGTGCTAGAACTTTCTCCCCCAGCTCCTCCGATTGAGGAGTCAGCTTCTCAGCAGGAGAAATTCCAATTTAGGTTTCCCAAACGTACACGGAGTGCGTTTTTCGATCACTCCAACTTCAGAGATACAGTCCAGAAACACCGAGCTTTTCCGGACAAGCGCTTTACTAAGCGCCTTAATGACACACGTTACCCCTTCCCCACTGACGTTGTTAAGGGTTGGGCTCAGTGTCCCAAGGTGGATCCTCCAGTCTAGACTGGCGGCTAGATCCATAGTAGCAGTGGCGGATGGTTCATCGCTCAAGGATGCCACTGACAGGCAAATAGAGCTCCTGATGAAATCCATCTATGAAGCCATAGGCGCGTCTTTTGCTCCGGCATTCGCATCCGTATGGGCACTCCAAGCTATCTCAGCTTGTCTGTCTGAGATTAATGCAGTCACACGGGCCGCTACTCCGCAGGTTGTGTCTTTAACCTCTCAAGCGTCGGCTTTTTCGTCCTACGCCATGAACGCAGTCCTGGACTCTGAGAGCCGTACAGCAGTAGCATCCGCCAATTCAGTGGCAGTCCGCAGGGCCATGTGGCTACGCGAATGGAAGGCAGACTCTGCTTCCAAGAAGTTCTTAACCGGTTTGCCATTTTCTGGCGACCGTCTGTTTGGCGAGCAATTGGATGAAATCATTAAACAATCCAAGGGAAAGGACTCGTCTTTACCCCAGTCCAAACCAAACAGACCTCAGCAACGGAAGATACAACAGAGGTTTCGGTCCTTTCGGCCCTCAGCCAGGTCTCAATTCTCCACGTCCAACAGGCCACAGAAAGGCCAGAGGAACTCTGATTCATGGCGGTCTAGGTCACGTCCTAAAAAGACCGCCGGAGGAACCGCCCCCAAGGCGGCCTCCTCATGACTTTCGGCCTCCCCAAACCGCATCCTCGGTCGGTGGCAGGCTCTCCCGCTTTTGCGACGCCTGGTTGCCACATGTCCAAGACCGATGGGTGAGAGACATTCTGTCTCACGGTTACAGGATAGAGCTCAGCTCTCGTTCTCCGACTCGTTTCTTCAAAACATCTCCGCCCCCCGAGCGAGCCGATGCTCTCTTTCAGGCGGTGTGCACGCTGAAGGCAGAAGGAGTGGTGATCCCTGTTCCCCGTCAAGAACGTGGTCGAGGTTTTTACTCCAACTTGTTTGTGGTGCCAAAAAAGGACGGATCATTCCGTCCCGTTCTGGACCTCAAACTGCTCAACAGACACGTGAAAACCAGACGGTTCAGAATGGAATCTCTCCGCTCCGTCATCGCCTCGATGTCCCAAGGAGACTTCCTAGCATCAATCGACATCAGGGATGCTTATTATCTCCACGTGCCGATTGCACCCCAGCATCAGCGCTTCCTGCGTTTCGCCATCGGAGACGAACACCTTCAGTTCGTGGCACTGCCTTTCGGCCTGGCGACAGCCCCACGGGTCTTCACCAAGGTCATGGCAACAGTGGTGGCAGTCCTACACTCTCAGGGACACTCGGTGATCCCTTACTTAGACGATCTTCTAGTCAGGGCACCCTCCCAGGTGGCATGCCAACACAGCCTGAACACTGCTCTGGAGACTCTCCAGAGGTTCGGGTGGATCATCAATTTCCCAAAGTCAAAATTGACACCGACCCAATCGCTAACTTACCTCGGGATGGAGTTTCATACTCTCTCAGCGATAGTGAAGCTTCCGCTGGACAAACAGCGTTCACTACAGACAGGGGTGCAATCTCTCCTTCGAGCCCAGTCACACCCCTTGAGGCGGCTCATGCACTTCCTAGGGAAGATGGTGGCAGCAATGGAGGCAGTTCCATTTGCGCAGTTTCATCTGCGTCCACTTCAATGGGACATTATCCGCAAATGGGACAGGAGGTCGACGTCCCTCGACAGGAACGTCTCCCTTTCTCGGGCAGCCAAAACCTCTCTTCAATGGTGGCTTCTTCCCACTTCTTTGTCGAGGGGAAAATCCTTCCTGCCCCCATCCTGGGCTGTGGTCACGACGGACGCGAGTCTGTCAGGGTGGGGAGCAGTCTTCCTCCACCACAGGGCTCAGGGAACCTGGACTCCGACAGAGTCCTCCCTTCAGATCAATGTTCTGGAGATAAGGGCAGTGTATCTAGCCCTAAAGGCGTTCCAGCGGTGGCTGGAGGGCAGGCAGATCCGAATTCAGTTGGACAACGCCACGGCGGTTGCGTACATCAACCACCAAGGCGGTACACGCAGTCGTCAAGCCTTCCAAGAAGTTCGGCGGATTCTGCTGTGGGCGGAAGCCACAGCATCCACCATCTCCGCAGTTCACATCCCGGGCGTGGAAAACTGGGAAGCAGACTTTCTCAGTCGCCAGGGCATGGACGCAGGGGAATGGTCTCTTCACCCGGACGTGTTTCAAGAGATCTGTTGCCGCTGGGGAACGCCGGACGTCGATCTAATGGCGTCTCGGCACAACAACAAAGTCCCGGCATTCATGGCACGGTCTCAGGATCACAGAGCTCTGGCGGCGGACGCGTTAGTTCAGGACTGGTCGCAGTTTCGACTGCCTTATGTATTTCCTCCTCTGGCGATGCTGCCCAGAGTGTTACGCAAGATCAGGTCCGACTGCCGTCGCGCCATTCTCGTCGCTCCAGACTGGCCGAGGCGGTCGTGGTACCCGGATCTGTGGCATCTCACGGTGGGTCAGCCGTGGGCGCTCCCAGACCGACCAGACTTGCTGTCTCAAGGGCCATTTTTCCATCTGAATTCTGCGGCCCTCAACCTGACTGTGTGGCCATTGAGTCCTGGCTCCTAGCGTCCTCAGGGTTATCTCAAGAGGTCATTGCCACTATGAGACAGGCCAGGAAACCAACGTCCGCCAAGATCTACCACAGAACGTGGAGGATCTTCTTATCCTGGTGCTCTGATCAGGGTTTTACTCCCTGGCCGTTTGCCTTGCCCACTTTTCTGTCTTTCCTTCAATCCGGAATGGACAAGGGTTTGTCTCTCGGCTCTCTCAAGGGGCAAGTATCGGCGCTTTCCGTGTTTTTTCAAAAGTGTCTAGCCAGGCTTCCGCAGGTCCGCACGTTCCTGCAGGGAGTTTGCCACATAGTCCCACCTTACAAGCGTCCGCTAGAACCCTGGGATCTTAACAGGGTGCTAACGGCTCTTCAGAAACCACCTTTCGAGCCGATGCGGGATGTCTCTCTATCACGCCTTTCGCAGAAGGTGGTCTTTCTAGTGGCAGTCACATCACTTCGGAGAGTGTCTGAGCTAGCAGCACTGTCATGCAAAGCCCCCTTCCTGGTGTTTCACCAGGATAAGGTGGTTCTACGTCCGGTACCGGAATTTCTCCCTAAGGTGGTATCCCCTTTTCATCTCAATCAGGATATCTCCTTACCTTCCTTTTGTCCTTATCCAGTTCACCAATGTGAAAAGGATTTGCACTTGCTAGATCTCGTGAGAGCACTCAGGCTCTACATTTCTCGCACGGCGCCCCTGCGCCGTTCTGATGCGCTCTTTGTCCTTGTCGCTGGCCAGCGTAAGGGGTCGCAGGCTTCCAAGTCAACCTTGGCTCGGTGGATCAAGGAACCGATTCTTGAAGCCTACCGTTCGTCTGGGCTTCCGATTCCTTCAGGGCTGAAAGCCCATTCTACCAGAGCCGTAGGTGCGTCCTGGGCATTGCGGCACCGGGCTACGGCTCAGCAGGTGTGTCAGGCGGCTACCTCGTCGAGTCTGCACACTTTCACGAAACACTATCAGGTGCATGCCTATGTTTCGGCAGATGCCAGCCTAGGTAGGCGAGTCCTTCAGGCGGCGGTTGCCCACCTGTAAGAGGGTGCCGTTTTACGGCTCTTTTTATCAAGGTATTCTTTTACCCACCCAGGGACTGCTTTTGGACGTCCCAATTGTCTGGGTCTCCCAATGGAGCGACAAAGAAGAAGGGAATTTTGTTTACTTACCGTAAATTCCTTTTCTTCTAGCTCCTATTGGGAGACCCAGCACCCGCCCCTGTTCCCTTCGGGCTGTTGTTTTTTTGTGTACACCTGTTGTTCATGTTGAATTGTTCTTTGGTTCATGGTTTCAGTTCTCCGAACATCCTTCGGATTGAGTTTACCTTAGACCAATTTATAAGTTTCCTCCTTCCTGCTTTTGCACCAAAACTGATGGGCCCGTGATGCACGGGAGGGTGTATAGGCAGAGGGGAGGGGTTACACTTTTTAAAGTGTAATACTTTGTGTGGCCTCCGGAGGCAGAAGCTATACACCCAATTGTCTGGGTCTCCCAATAGGACCTAGAAGAAAAGGAATTTACAGTAAGTAAACAAAATTCCATTCATTTTTTTTATTATTATTGCAGTCATCAATGCGTAATATGGCTCGTCGACCACGCAGCAGCCGTGCCTGGCACTTTGTCCTGAGCGGGGTCCGCAGAGACCAGGACACCCGAGCACCGTCTCTGCCAGCAGGAGATGAGGCCTGGGGCTACGATTCTGATGGACAGGTAATCCACTGACTTGTGTAGGTTTTGTCCTAATTGCTCCTTGAATGGGTTTTGTCTAAAATTCCTTGTCATATTTAGACTCTGCCTGATGTCAGTAAATTAAAAACATTTATGTAGAAAAAAAAACAAACAACAAAATCACCTTCCCAGCTCACCCATGGTTTCCTGACTTGTGGATCCAATAGTTAAAGGGAACCTGTCACCAGATTTTTCCCTATGAAACGAAAAGAATCCCCTTCTGCAGCTCCTGGGCTGCATTCTATGAAGGTGCACCTTCTGAAATCATCCAGCCCCTTTTTTAAAAGCTGTTATAGTATCTGCCATTACTACCTCTTGTGGTCGGCATTCCACAGACTGACTGCTCTAACTGTAAAGAACACTTTCCTATTTAGCTGTCGGAATCGCCTTTCTTCCACTCGCAGTGAATGCCCCCTGGTCCTTAGTTTTGTCTTTGGAAGAAACAAGTCATGTACGACTCCTTTATATTGACCACACATGTATTTATACATACAGTGCCTACAAGTAGTATTCAATCCCCTGCAGATTTAGCAGGTTTACACATTCGGAATTAACTTGGCATTGTGACATTTGGACTGTAGATCAGCCTGGAAGTGTGAAATGCAGCAAAAAAGAATGTTATTTCTTTTTTTTTAAAAAAATTGTGAAAAGTTTATTCAGAGGGTCATTTATTATTCAACCCCTCAAGCCACCAGAATTCTGTTTGGTTCCCATAAAGTATTAGGCTATGTGCGCACGTTGCGTCGGAGTACCTGCAGTTTATTCTGCACGTTTTCCTTCCCTTGGTTTTTGACCAAATGGCTTTTGACAATTTTTTAGCGCTAAAAACGCATGCGTTTTTACCGCGTTTTTAGTGCGTTTTTAGCGCTTTTTACCTGCGTTTTCACCTGCGTTTCTGCAGATGCGTTTTTGAGATCAAGACACTGAGAAATAAAGTTGAAATAGTCAAAAAGATTGAAAAAAGAGAAAAAAATTATAAAATTAACTTTTAATAAAATTAAATGGGAAATTATCAATTTAAATGTAATAATAGCGGTTATGCACATTTTAACAGAAAAATAGCTAAAGTTTATTATTTTTTAGCATTTAAATTTTCGGTTATTGTGTGTGTAAAGGAACATTAGAACCCATTAATTTTATGCCAGAAAAGCATGCGTTTTTGGAGCCAAAAGCGCAGTTGAAAAGCAGGTAAAAAGCATGAAAAACGCAGGAATTGTGATTTTGGTTGCTTTTTGACATTTCTCATTGACTCCAATGTTAAGGAAACGCTGCAGAAATGGCAAAAACAACTGACATGCTGCTTCTTTTTCAGCATGGTTTTTGACCACAAATATGCAAATTAAACGCTGCTGAACAAAAAGCAAAGTGCAGACAGGATTTCTGCTTTTCCCATAGACTTTGCTGGAAATCAAAAATGCATGCTTTTTTGCCCAAAAACGCTGCAGAAACGCGGTAAAAAACGCAACGTGCGAACATAGCCTTAAGAAGTATTTCATGCACAAAGAACAATGAGCTTCACATGTTTGGATTAATTATCTCTTTTTCCAGCCTTTTCTAACTAATTAAGACCCTCCCCAAACTTGTGAACAGCACTCATACATGGTCAACATGGGAAAGACAAAGGAGCATTCCAAGGCCATCAGAGACAAGATCATGGAGGGTCACAAGGCTGGCAAGGGGTACAAAACCCTTTCCAAGGAGTTGGGCCTACCTGTCTCCACTGTTGGGAGCATCATCCGGAAGTGGAAGGCTTATGGAACTACTGTTAGCCTTCCACGGCCTGGACAGCCTTTGAAAGTTTCCTCCCGTGCCGAGGCCAGGCTTGTCCGAAGAGTCAAGGCTAACCCAAGGACAACAAGGAAGGAGCTCCGGGAAGATCTCATGGCAGTGGGGACATTAGTTTCAGTCAATACCATAAGTAACGTACTCCACTGCAATGGTCTCCGTTCCAGACGAGCCCGTAAGGTACCTTTACTTTCAAAGCGTCATGTCAAGGCTCATCTACAGTTTGCTCATGATCACTTGGAGGACTCTGAGACAGACTGGTTCAAGGTTCTCTGGTCTGATGAGACCAAGATCGAGATCTTTGGTGCCAACCACACACGTGACGTTTGGAGACTGGATGGCACTGCATACGACCCCAAGAATACCATCCCTACATTCAAGCATGGTGGTGGCAGCATCATGCTGTGGGGCTGTTTCTCAGCCAAGGGGCCTGGCCATCTGGTCCGCATCCATGGGAAGATGGATAGCACGGCCTACCTGGAGATTTTGGCCAAGAACCTCCACTCCTCCATCAAGGATCTTAAGATGGGTCGTCATTTCATCTTCCAACAAGACAACGACCCAAAGTACACAGCCAAGAAAACCAAGGCCTGGTTCAAGAGGGGAAAAATCAAGGTGTTGCAGTGGCCTAGTCAGTCTCCTGACCTTAACCCAATTGAAAACTTGTGGAAGGAGCTCAAGATTAAAGTCCACATGAGACACCCAAAGAACCTAGATAACTTGGAGAAGATCTGCATGGAGGAGTGGGCCAAGATAACTCCAGAGACCTGTGACGGCCTGATCAGGTCTTATAAAAGACGATTATTAGCTGTAATTGCAAACAAGGGTTATTCCACAAAATATTAAACCTAGGGGTTGAATAATAATTGACCCACACTTTTATGTTGAAAATTTATTAAAATTTAACTGAGCAACATAACTTGTTGGTTTGTAAGATTTATGCATCTGTTAATAAATCCTGCTCTTGTTTGAAGTTTGCAGGCTCTAACTTATTTGCATCTTATCAAACCTGCTAAATCTGCAGGGGGTTGAAGACTACTTGTAGGCACTGTATAAATGAGATCTCCTCTGAGACGTCTTTTTTTCTAAGCTAAACATATCTAACTTTTCCAACCTGTCATCATACGGGCGGCCTCCATTCCTTGTAATAGTCTAGTTGCCGCCTTTGAACTGACTCTAACTTCTGAATGTCCCTTTTAAAATGTGGAGCCCAAAACTGAATCCCATCTTCCAGATGTGGCCTTACAAGTGATTTATCAAAGCTTTTAATTTACAAAGGACTAGGTACAACTGAAACAAGATTTCGCTATTAGGTCTATGCCCTTTGGATGTAAACATGAATGTTTCCATTCATTGACAGCAAGCAGAGATCTTGTAAAAATGGTAAGAAATCATGCCACAGTGTGTTTAATAAGCTTCCGAATGCTTCAGTGACTGTGTCATTTACATTACCTTGACAGCACAGTAACAGCGACTCTGAGATCGAGCTCCTGCACTTGCCGCCCTCCATACCCAGCGCCGTGCCCGTGACGGGGGAATCGTACTGCAGCTGCGACAGCCAGAATGATGCCTACTGCTCCAGCCTGCACACCTTCCACCAGATAAAGAGCTGCCAGTGCGGAGAGGAAGATGACTGTAAGATATGGGAAGGTCCACAGCTGTGACGTGAAACCCACCGACCAGGTCTCACTTTTATTTTTTTCCTTTCCTTTCTGTTGCAGATTTTGACTGGGTGTGGGACGATTGTAGTAAATCCACTGCTACAGTGCTGAGCTGCGACAACCGGAAGGTCAGTTTCCACATGGAGTACAGCTGCGGCACGGCTGCCATCCGAGGCAATAAGGTGCTCAGTGAAGGTCAGCACTTCTGGGAGATTAAGATGACCTCACCTGTATATGGCACAGACATGGTATGTATGCCGTTCACATACCATACGCACTAATGTGGGGTACCTGTATAGTTCACCCCATCAAAAATACGCTATACATAGTGCATGCTGTTAATCAGATCCTAATACAGTAATACCTTGACTTAGAGTTTAATTCATTCTGTGACTGAGCTCCTAACTCATTTTGCTCTTATGTCATATTAAATTTCCCTATTAAAATTAATTGAAATGCTATTAATCCGTTCCAGCCTTTACTTATGGCCCAGCCATCCTAGTGTATGGCCACCATCTTTGTACTATATATATGATCCCCCAACCTGGTACGTGGCTCCCATCCTGGTACAGTATATAGTCCCCATACTGGTATATATGGCCCCCGTCCTGGTACAGTATATATGATCTCCCAACCTGTTACATGGCCCCCATCCTGTTATATATGATCCCCATCCTGGTACATGGCCCCCATTCTGGTATATATGATCTCCCAATCTGGTTTATGGCCCCCATCCTTGTGTTGTAAATATGATCCAATACCTGGTACATGGCTCCCATCATGTTATATATGATCCCCATCTTGGTACAGGGCCCTCATCCTGGTATATATATAACCCCTATCCTGGTACATGATCCCCCATCCTGCTACAATGTATATGATCTCCCATCCTGGTACATGGCCTCCATCCTGGTACAGTATGTATGATCCCACAACCTGGTACATGGCTCCCATCCTGGTATATATGATCCCCATCCTGGTATATATGATCGCTCATCCTGGTACATGGCCCCCATCACGCCACACCCTCCCTGCCATCTCCTGCAGCACTGTGTTCTCCTCTCATACAGACAGCTGATGGTATGTGGGACCGCAGCGCTCACATGCTGATCAGCTGACGCACTCCTACAAACAGTCAGTTGCCTGTATGAGATGAGGACGCCGCACTGTAGGGGATTGGAGGAAGGGTGCGTATAAGTTTGTTTTTTTAAGTGTGCAGCGTGATGCAGACAGCTGATCAGCGTGTGAGCGCCGTGTTCCCACATGCCATCAGCTGCCAGGATACTGTACCCGCTGCTCTCCACAGCCTGGATGATGGGCAGGGAATATTCAGTTTTTTAATGTGTGGGCACACGTGATCAAACAGCAGCTGCTCATAACTAAATTTGTGCTCACATCATGAAGCAAAAAAGATACAGAGTGACGGCTTGTATCTTGAAAAATATGTAAGTTAGTGCACTACTGTATAGTATATATTTTGTGCTTGCAAGTGAATGGGGTTTTTAAAATCCTTATTGACTTGCATTGCAACATATGTTGCTCCCGATTTCTGCATGCAACATCCACAGCAAATATATCATATGTGAACTTGGTCTTTAAATATACTTTTCTGTTCTAAAAGGCTACTATATAGATTAGGTCACTGGGAGTTTTATAGCTACACCCTTAGCAAAATGGAAAATGTGTGATTTGTCAAACATCTTATTATGGAACCGTATTTGCTAACAGTCAGTGGAATCCATGCACCTTAAGGCCCAGTCACACACAACGACTTACCAGCGATCCTGAAAACGATGTGACCTGATAGGGATCGCTGGTAAGTCGCTGGGAGATCGCAGGTGAGATGTCACACAGTCAGATCTTACCAACGATGCAGGAACAATACAGGTCGCAGTAGCGACCTGTATAACGATCTCAGCAGTCACTGTGACCCTGTCACATAGTGTCAAACACAGCGATGTGTCCTGCTCAGCAGGACATCACCTTTGAAGAAAATGGTCTGGACCATTCTGCAACGACTAGAGATCTCACAGCAGGGGCCTAATCGCTGGTAGATGTCACACATAACGAGATCGCTAACGGGATCGCTACTGCGTCACCAAACGGTGACTCACCTGCGATCTCGCTAGCGATCTCGTTATGTGTGACGGTACCTTTAGATACCCATTGTAAAAAAAACCATGTATACTACACAATTAGCATTTATTTGCAATTCCCCACTGTATAGGAAAGAACAGACGTTTTGCACTTTGCTATGCAGTAAAACAAACAGTTTGCAGACACCTATTGGCCAGACCAAGGTTGAAATAACACACTTTTGATCTCCATATGTAGAATAGGGGTTTCTAGGAACATCATAGTATGCGTAGGGAAATGTTCCTGATGTTGACCAAGTACACAGACACCATGTGCATTTACCTATGAAGGCCTAAAACAACCCTTGGAGTGGAGGGGAACCTTGGGTTAGCTCTGGAGACTCTATGAACCCGGTCAAAATGGTAGGTAGCCTCAAGTGGACGTTCCGTGACCAGGTTAGGAAGCACTTTGGAGCGGATGAGCTTTGGGGGCCAGTTTTCTGGAATGCCCCTTTACAGAGAGCCTGGTCCAATTGTCCGGTGGAGTTTGATGGAGCCATTGTGAAATTGTTCCCGGATGTTTCTAGCCACACTTTTGCAATGAGACGACAGCTTCACCCTCTTCTGATTAAGATTAAGGAGCCCAGCGCTACCCTCTCCAGCTTGTTGTCTGTAAAGGAGACTCCACTTACATCCTGAAGATGTCCTTGGACCTCCTGGATTGGTTTGTTTTCCTGGGGTCCACCAGTATATCGCTATCTGACTGGCTTTCCATGGAGCTCCCTAGGCCCCTCCTTCAAAGGGAGAGGGTCACCCCAAGAGGGGACAGTGGTTAAGTGGGGGTCTTTGGCTGGATCCCGTGGGCTGCTCTGGGGCCATAAGTTTTTTACTTGGGTGCACTCTGGCTTTGTGCTCGGAGTGAGTATAGGAGTGTTTTTGTCCATCAAATTTGTTTTCTTTCAGGTTGTATGGAGGTGGTCCCGAGATCTTGCATCTATTTCATCATCATCCTGGGAGCCTGTATCCGGTCGCTTCGGCTCTGTCCTGTCGTGTGACCATCTCTTTTTGAAGTTACTTCTTTTGATTGCATATGGTTCAGCAGGTTTTCCTAATGTTTTGGTTAATATTGGTGGGAGACACCAAGGATTGTACCCCCTCTCATGTGAAGAGTGGGAGGGTGTTGTCTTATTCTGTTGGCGGGTGGGGGACCAAGCTTTTTTCGCGTATCCATACTCGTCCCTACTATATTTGTGGTCCCAAGGACTGCCTGCTTTTTGCGAGCTTTCATTCCCTTTTTGGTCTTTTTTCTCGCTGTTATTTCCCCCACTGTTTTTGCTCTAGTTGTGTTCTCTTGTCTCCTTTTTTCTTTCAAGCCTCAGTTTTCCTCTTCTTTTTTTTTCTTCTCTCCCTCCCTCTTTTTCTTCTCTTCATTGTTTGTTGGTTCATGTTTCCTCCTCCCTCCAGGGGCCCATTCCACCCGTAGGGAAGCCATCACATTCTGAGCTGCGTATGAGTTCCCTAAAAGGGTTGGTTCACTGCTCTGCAATAGTGGCCACATCCCTGTAAAACTGATAGGGGAGGCTTTTTCTAAATACCTTGTGTTGCCAATTCTGCCTCTGAGCGGCACCTATTGTGGTCTGCTCATTTCCATCACGTGACCCCCAGGCTCCGTGACCTCTGAGATCTGGTGATGTCACCAGGGCTGTGGAGTCGGTAAGCCAAACCTTCGACTCCGACTCCTCAAATTCTCTTGCACCGACTCCGGCTCCGACTCCGACTCCGGCTCCGACTCCGACTCCTACATATATTGCTTATAGTTAGGTGAAAAATTTATTGTAGTACATGAATATGTGTATGTGAACATTAGACATTTAATAATTTTTATGATACAATAATCAAGATATTTGGATAGAACATAAAATATATTTATTGGATACAACTTTAGAACACAAAAAACTGTAATAAATTGTAAATATGTAATACACTATGTAATATACAGTAGATTACATATATATCTTGTGTGTGTATATACACTGTGTATATATATATAATATTACATATTTACAATTTATTAGTTTTTTGTGTTCTAAAGTTGTATCCAATAAATATTTTATGTTCTATCCAAATATCTTGATTATTGTATCATAAAAACAATTAAATGTCTGATGTTCACATTATACTACAATAAATTTTTCACTTAAATATAAGCATTATACTAAATGTTATTATTTAGTAAAATATTCAGCACATTCTGCATTGCACTCCTGTCCCCAATTTATTATATATTTTAGGAGTCGGAGTCGGTGCATTTTATACCGACTCCAACTCCGACTCCGACTCCACCAAAATGAGCTCCGACTCCGACTCCACGACTCCGACTCCGACTCCACAGCCCTGGATGTCACGTCAACTTCCAGTTGACGTGACGTCACCGCGGCCGGCTCCAGTTTTCCTGAGTGACTGAGCTGTGGGCAGAGATTCGCCGCTCATCACAGCCCTCGCCTGTGATCGGTTCTCTGGACGTTCGCCCTGGCCTCTCAAACCCAACCTAGTGTTTCGACTTTGGCTGTCTGGGGGAAAATTTCGAGCCTGTCATATCGGTATTTGTGGTAATTGGCCCACTTCGGAGGCCATTCAAGATTTCTTATTACCAAGACCACTCGGCGTGTGGCGTTCCCTTCAGCTACGACACTTTTCGCACTCCCTTCCTAGTTATGCTCGGTTTGTGGGTCCCCCCTCTGGGTTTGAGAGACTGTGCCTGAGTGAGGGTGAGCTAAGACACTCACTTTCAATGGTTTACTTGATGTTGTCGAACTCTGCTGACTTCCCCCTCCTCAATACTTGGTGCACTGGGAGCAGGATTTGGGAATTACCCTGTCTTCGGAAGAGAGGAACAAGGTTCTGTTATTGGCATAGAAGACCTCTAGAAGTTCTGGACTCCAGGAATCCAGCTTTAAGTTCTTCTCAAGATGGTACAGGCTTCCTTCTAAATTATGAAAAATGTTTCCCGGGGTGGATTCCAGGTGCTGGAGGTGTGATGTAGGGGAGGGGGCCTTCCTGCATATTTTTTGGTCATGCCCGGTATTGCAACCATTCTGGTCAGAAACAGGGGATGTTGTCAGACATGTGACAGGCACCACACAGGAGTTAGGCCCTCAACTGTTCCTCCTCCAGCTTTTGTACGCTTCGGTTTCTTCCTGCAAACGCTCACTGTTGAGATTTCTGGTGATGGCAGCCAGATCTTGCGTCTCCTTGGGTTGGAAGTTGGTCACTTCTCCCAACCTTTCTCTGTGGGCTTCTAGGGTCAATGACATGACGCATAAGGAGGAATTGACGAATTTATTTCGACCCTCCATGACAGCTTTGATGCATTCTACAGGACATGGTTTCAATGGATGGAGTTTAAATACTCTGATGAGTATGGCAGACTGTTGGACCCTCTTTCTCAGGTCTTGGAGGGGAACACCCTGGGGGGAGCGGTGATGTCCCCCCCCCCCCTTCCCCTTCGTAATCACCTATTTTATCTTTCTTTTTCTCTCTCCGAACCCCCTTCCCTTTATTCACCTATCTCTGCCCCCTTGTTGCTTTTTCTGCTTAACTCGATCCTTTACTTTCTTTTCTTGCCCTGCTTTCTTTTTTGCAGATCTGCTTCTGTCCTCACAGATCTGATTCTCTTCTTTCAGTCTCTTCTGCTTTTATCTTTTTCCCTAAAAACATTCATAAAACTGACAGACCCGGAACAACATTTCTTTTGTTTTTGTATTATCTGTCTTGGTTTTTGAGGCAATGATGTAAATTGTCAGTTTATCATGTCTATGTATTTATACATACTTTTATTTGGTAAGATGCCTTTGCGGTGTCTGAAGACATTGTTTCAGAGTCTCCCTTTTAAAAAATTATAAATAAACATATATTATACAATGAGGAAAATAAGTATTTTATACGCTGCCAATTTTGCAAGTTTTCCCACCTACAAAGAATGGAGAGATCTGTAATTTTTATCGTAGCTAACTTCAACTGTGACAGACAAAATAAAAATAAAATCCAGAAAATCCCATTGTATGATTTTTAAATAATTAATTTGCATTTTATTGCACAAAATAAGTACGATACAATAGAAAAACAGAACTTAAAATTTGGTAGAAACCTTTGTTTGCAGTTACAGAGGTTAGATGTCTCCTTTAGTTCTTGACCAGGTTTGCACACTCTGCAGCAGGGATTTTGGTCCACTCCTCCATACAGATCTTTTCCAGATCTCTCAGATTTCGGGGCTGTCGCTGGGTAACATTGACTTTCAGCTCCTCCAAAGGTTTTCTATTTGGTTCAGGTCTGGAGACTGACTAGACCACTGCATGACCTTTGAAATGTTTCTTATGGAGCCGCTGCTTAGTTGCCCTGGCTGTGTGTTTTGAGTTATTGTCATGCTGAAAGACCCAGCCACGACCCATCTTCAGTGCTCTTACTGAGAATAGAGGTTGTTGGCCAAAATCTCGCAATACATGACCCCATCCATCCTCCCTTGAATACAGTGCAGTCATCCTTTCCCCTTTCCTTAAAAGCACACCCAAAGTATGATGTTTCCACCCCCATGCTTCACCTTTGGGACGTTACTCTTGGGTTTGTACTCCTTCTTCTTCCTCCAAACATCCCAAGTGGAGATGATACCAACAAGTTTTATTTTGCTCTCATCTGCCACTTGCCTCATCGGGATCATCCAGATGGTCATAGGCAAACTTCAAACGGGCCTGGACATGTGCTGGCGTGAGCAGGTGGACCCTTGCGTACCCTACAAAATTTTAATCCATGTGTTACTAATGGTAATCTTTGAGACTGTGGTCCCAGCTCTCTTCAGTTCATTGACCAGGGCCTCCTGTGTAGTTCTGAGCCGATTCCTGACCTTTCTCAGAATCATCCTTAACCCCACGAAACAAGATCTTGCATGGAGCCCCAGACCGAGTAAGATTGACAGCTAGTGTGTCTTCCATTTTCCAATAATTATGCCAACAGTTGTTGCCTTCTCACCAAGCTGCTTGCCTATTGTCCTACAGCCCATCCCAGCTTTGTGCAGGTCTACAATTTTGTCCCTGGGGTCCTTTGACAGATCTTTGGTTTTGGCCATGGTGGAGAGGTTGGAGTGTGATTGATTGTGTGGACAGGTGTCTTTTATACATGGTACGGGATCAAACAGGTGCAATTAATGAGTGCAGACTAGGAGTTTCTTAAAAAAAAAGGAGTTTCTTAAAAAAAAGTCTGTGAAAGCCAGTTTTCTTGCTGGTTGTTAGGTGATTAAACACTTATTTCATCTAATAAAATGCTAATTAATTATTTAAGAATCATACAATGTGATTTTCTGGATTTTTTTTCTTTTAATTCTGTCTGTTAAAGTTACCTACAATAAAAATTACAGACTTCTCCATTCTTTGTAGGTGGGGAAGACTTGCAAAATTGGCAGAGTATCAAATATTTATTTTCCCCACTGTATGTATGTGTGTGTGTATATAACGCTTATGTATATCACATATTCTGTGTGTCCCAGAGGATAAAATTATCAATCTTTTTTCATTACTTAGATGGTTGGCATTGGCACATCAGATGTGAACTTGGACAAGTATCGGCACTCCTTCTGTAGTCTGCTTGGGAAAGATGCTGAGAGTTGGGGTCTCTCATACACAGGTAAGATGGTGTATGCTGTTTATTGTAGCAAGTAACATGTCATTGGACATGTTTTTAATCTAAGTCCCCTGCCCCTACTCATGTACTCACTCTCCAGCGTCTTCACCCTTTATTGCCGAAGTTCCTGTCAGTCTCCAACAGTTTGTGACCTGCCCGATTGCTCTAGTGTTTCATGGAGGTCACTTTTCAATGTAAGTCTATGAGAATCTTGTTGTGGCTCTCATAGACTTGCATTGGTGAAAGTTTGTGACGTAACTTCTGACATAAGGCCAGTCAGAAGTTGCAGCCACAAGATAGCGCCGCAGGACCATAGCAATGCCGAAAAACAGGGTGCTGGATGATAAGTATAAAAGTAGGGCCAGGTACCTTAGATTAACCCCTTCACAACTGATGACATACTGGTACGTCATCGGTCATATCACCGTAATCACCACCGACGCTCCCAGCACGTCTGCTGATTTGAACAGCAGACATGTGGGGCTAACAGGCGCAGGTGGATCCGCAATCCACCCGCGCCTGCTTGCCACTTAGATCGTGCTGTCAAAATGGGACAGCACAATTTAAATGGCTGCAGCGGAGATCGCGCCATTCCTCGCCGCCATCGGCGACCCAGTGATGCGATCACACAGAGCCGATGGTAGTGATGGGTCATGTGATGACCCCTGTCGCTATCATGACATATTTCCTGTGAGAGCCGACCAAGCGGCGGCTCTCACAGGAACACTCTCTTAGAGGACGAGATAGAGAAGAACAGAACAAGAGAAGACTATCTCATCCCAAGAGAGAAGAATGTGAACTGCTTTTAAAGAATTGGAAACCGGACGAAGGAGCACCTTGTTCCGATGAAGGTCCTGAAGGAAGAGCGACAGCCAGGGCTACTAGTTCTGAGATGCGCTCAAGAAAGTGATAGTCACCGTAAAAACCCTTTTGGAGAGATAAAGAACTGAAAGAATGGATTCAAAACGAGAGTGCTATAGTGCATTCAACATCAGATTAGGTCCCAGAGATCCACGGGGGCCCACTAGACGTTTACTTAGCGTGCCCACCCCAAGGGAAAAATTAATCTGTAAATGGCAAACTAGGTTCCCTTGAAAGGATTAGAAAGACAGAGACTTGACCGAGGGGCCGAGACTTGACCGAGGGGCCGAGACGTGGCCGAGATGTGGCCGAGACGTGGCCGAGATGTGGCCGAGATGTGGCCGAGACGTGGCCGAGATGTAGCCGAGACGTGGCCGAGACGTGGCCGAGATGTAGCCGAGACGTGGCCGAGATGTGGCCGAGACGTGGCCGAGACTTGGCCAAGGGGCCGAGACGTGGCCGAGACTTGGCCGAGGGGCCGAGACGTGGCCAAGACTTGGCCGAGGGGCCGAGACCTGACCTTAGAGAGAACTGAAAGACGGACTGAACTCAATGTCTGAGGGTAAGAATGGCAAGAGAGGGTAAAGAGAAAAGGGATTCCCTGCTTTGATAGTATTCAATGACTTGATCGTAGAAGCGGATCTCTTGGAAATGAGGGAACCAGGGATTCCTTCAGTGAAGCTTCGTTGAAAACTAATAAGGACTTACTCCGGAGGATATGAACTTATGAAAAAAACCACCAGCACACATTGTGTACTCCATGACCAGATACCTTCTCTGTGACCAAACATGATAGGATTCCACCTTGCTGAATGATGAATGTTGTGGCCTTGTCTATTAGAAGCAGAGGGCAGCTCGACAGACCATCCCACCAAAGGAGGCAAGGCATGAGAGGAGGTATCATCACTGAGGACCTGACCCACAAAGTCCTGTCCCGATGCTCAAGCTTGTGCACAAATTACATAATTTCTGAAGGTTTGAGCAAGGATTATTTTGCAATCAAGCCTCGGATTTCTGATCTGAAGGTATCAATTTAATCCACATCCCAGAGCCATTATGGTACGTCCTCTACTTTATAAGACACAAACCTGCTGGTTGGTTTTAAGTTTGTGGGTGTAATGTGGAAAAGTTCAGAGTGTGAATACGTTTTCAAGGCTGTGTAAAGTATCCCAGTGAGACATACCAACATCATAGGGGTTTACATAACTCTGAGTTAGAGGGATCCCTAAAGCCCGCTTTACACGCTGTAATGTATCTTACAATGTGTCGGCGGGGTCACGTCGTAAGTGACGCACATCCGGCATCGTAAGGTACATTGCAGTGTGTGACAGGTACGTGCGATTACGAATGAACATTAAAACGTTCATCGCATGCACGTCATTCAATTCCTAAAAATTGAACGTCAGATTGTTCATCGTACCCGGGGTAGCACACATCGCTGTGTGTGACACCCCGGGAACGATGAACAGATCTTACCTGAGTCCTGCGGCTCCCGGCCAGCAATGCGGAAGGAAGGAGGTGGGCGGGATGTTTACGTCCCGCTCATCTCCGCCCCTCCGCTTCTATTGGCCGGCTGCCGCGTGACGTAGACGTGACGCCAAACGTCCCTCCCACTCCAGGAAGTGGACGTTCGCCGCCCACATCGAGGTTGTATGGACTGGTAAGTACGTGTGACGGGGGTTAATAGTTTGTGCGGCACATTCAACAAATTGAACGTGCCACACATACGATGGGGGCGGTTACGATCGCATACGATATCGTATGCTGGATCGTAACATGTAAAGCAGGCTTTAGTCTAGCGGGATTGTTCATGGTTGACTTTGTGTAATACTGCTAATCTGTCTTTTACGTCTTCTAGGTTTGCTTCAGCACAAAGGTGACAAAAGCAGCTTCTCCACACGCTTTGGCCAAGGGTCAATTATTGGAGTGCATCTGGATACCTGGCATGGAGTTCTGACGTTTTACAAGAACAGGAAGTGTATTGGTAAGAGATTGAACAGATCTATGTGACATACCATATAAGTCGCACCCCAAATATAGACTTAAAAAAAGAAAAGGGGCTCAGTTTTATACTCCTGTGGTGTTTTACCGGAGGGGGAGGCGGCAGCAGTGGTGGAGTGGGGGTCACAGGAGGCAGGGGCAGTGCTGGAGTAGAGCGATGCTGCAGGCGCTGCGGTGGGGTTTGTGCTGGCTGCGGTCGGGGTCACAGATGCTCTGTCGGCGGTGCTGGCTTCAAATAAATGGTGCCCAGAGTCGGCAGTCGGCACATGCGCAGATTGAGCTCTTGGCTCAGTGACCAGTCGAGATCTCATCTGCGTCCACGCCACCTCTGGGCGACATGTTCCTTAAGTCTGCTGCTGAGATCAATGGGCCGGAGCCGGCGTGTGCGCAGAGCTCCGTCTGCATATGTGCCGACTCTGGGCGCCATTATTTGAAGCCGCATCGCTAACAGAGCATCTCACCCACCACACCACCCTGATCCACAAAGCCCTGTAAGCTACATTCGTATTAACCCCTTCACAACCGGCTGATTTTGCACTTTGTGTGTTTTTTTCGCCATTCTTCCAAGAGATGTAATTTTTTTTATTTTTCAGTCATTATGGTCATGTGAGGACTTGTTTTTAGTGGAACGAGTTGTACATTTAAATGAAACCATGAGCTTTACCATTTAGTGTACTGGAATTTCCAAATGCGGAAAAATTGCAAAAAAAAGTGCGATAGCACTATTGTTTTTTAGATATTTTATTCACTGTGTTTACTATATGGTAAAACTGACGTGTCAGTGTGATGCCTCAGGTCAGTGCGAGTTCGTAGACACCAAACATGAATAGGGTTACTTTTATCTAAGGGGTTAAAAAAAAATCAGAAGTTTGTCCGAAAAAAGTGGCGTGCGTTTTACGCCATATTCCATGACTTGTAGCATTCTCAATTTTCGGGATCTGCAGCTCAGTGTGTGCTTATTTTTTTGTGTCTCAGGCTGACATTTTTAACGGTATCAGTTTTGCACAGATGCTATGTTTTGATCGCCTGTTATTGCATTTAGCGCAAACTTTGTGGTGACCAAATAACATAATTTTGTCGTTTGGAATTTTTTTGACGCTACGCTGTTTACCAATCAGAGGAATTGATTTTATATTTTGATAGATCGGACATTTCTGAACCCAGTGATACCAAATGTTTATATATTTTTTATTTCTTTTAACCCTTTAACTTTCAATAGGGCGAAAGGGGGGTGATTTGAACTTTTAGGTTTTTGGGGTTTTTGTATTTTCTTTTACTAGGTCCCCTATGGGGCTATATGGATCAGCAGTCTGATTGCTCTTCCATATCTGTTGATCACAGCTACACAGCTGTGATCAGCAGATATGCTCATTTCCTGTTTCACCCAGAAAAAGTAAGTGAGTCATGTGAGCTACAGGAGTCATCACATAACCCTGTGCTATCATGACAACCACCGGAAGTCACGTGATCACGTCACATGACTTCCGGTATTGGGTGGCGAGTAAACGTTTACCGCAATCGCGATTATAATGGCGCTGTCACTTGATAGCGCCATTTAAGGGGTTAAACGGCACGGGCAGATAACGATTCCGCTCGTACCTAGCAGGCACACGTCAGCTGTATAAATCAGCTGAGATGTGCGCCGATCTTCCTCTGCTGCCGGGAGATTAACACTGACTGCTAGGACGTCATTTTACCACCCGCAGTCGTTAAGGGGTTAAAAGATGCACCCCTCGAAATTTTGGCGGAAAAGTGCGTCTTATCCTAAAAATATGGTAAATTACGTAGAACAGAGCAGTTGTCTCATATGTTCTTCTTACCTTCCAGGTGTAGCGGCCACTCAGCTGCGGAACAAGAAGTTATTCCCCATGGTGTGTTCTACAGCCGCCAAGAGCAGCATGAAAGTAATCCGCTCGTGCTGCTGCCGCACCTCCCTCCAGTACCTGTGCTGTGCCCGCTTACGCCAGCTGCTTCCTGACTGTGTAGACTCCCTGGAGGCTTTACCTCTCCCTCCAGGTCTCAAACAAGTTCTGAGTAACAAGCTGGGCTGGGTCTTACAAATGGGAATCAGCCCCTCCAGACAGCGCAAAAGTGACACTGCAGCCACCGCTTCGTGCGGGAGCGACTCGGATAGCAGCTGCCCACTAGGACCGGAAGACTGTCAGCGGAAACGGTGCCGCAGGGTTTAGCAGCGGCCGGAGGCAAAGAGGTGCCGCCATGGTGCCCACTGTCTGCCATAACATCCCACTGTGAACTTTTACAAGGACGGATTATAACAAAGCAATGACCTCCAAGCTGAACGTAGATCTTGAAGAGGGGGAAAAATGGAAACTGGAGCGCCGCTCCCATCTTGTCATAGAATGATGGTGCTACATTAAGACAGCTGAAGCCTAGTTTTCGGTTTGGCATGACTGTCTTTCTGCCTTAGGTGGGGCACAAACTGTAACATCCGACCTTCACATAACAAGACATGCCATTAAATTAGGGTCGTCCGGGTTAAAAAAAAAATAATAAAAATCCCCGTCCCCCTCCAGAATTAGCGCCAATCTTGGCTTGTTTTTAAATATTTAAGTGAATGATGCAATACCAGAGTGGACCTAATCATGGACACATCCTTTAAGTCCTTTTATCCTTAGAAATGAAGAGTTCTGTTTTCTACCAGCACTTTAACAGGATCTGTAAAACAACTGGGGTTTTTGCTACTACAGATTGTATAATGAATCGGACCCAATGATCATTGAATGGCTACTGCTTGGACCCGAGTGACTCTTAGAAACTACCATGTAACAGTTGTGTAGGCATTTCCATGACCTGTAATACTTAGGGCTAAGTTAAAGTCCCCCTGAGGCTCAAACTGTTGGTTGACATCATGGCGACATTAATCGGTTTCTATAAGAACAACCTCCATCCAGGATCTGTAGAGACCACATCCATATACTGTTATCGTTATCGGAGTAACTGTTCATTGTACTGTTCGTCCTCTCCCTACCAACGTCATATTTACAGCTGGTTTTATTTTATTTTATTTTTCTGCTCCATTAGGACACTGTGAGTTGGATGGGTTTGGGTTGTGGTGTAGTCTGCTTAATATGTTACTGCTAGAATCTCATGTAGGCTTCCTGTTTAACACCTATATATCAATGAAAGTCGCGGTATGAAAATATAGCTTGGATTGCCTTATATTTTTAATTCAGCCGCTATGTTTTCGTATGCCTTGTGATATTGTCTGCAAAAATAAGGCTGCACCGGAGCCAGGGCTGGACCATAGCCCTTCCTGAAGAAGGATTTCCTGCATTGGCTGGTAAGTTAAAGGGAAGGTGTTGCGTTTTTTTAATTTTTGTATTAATAATAGTGATTATTGAGTCAATTATTTTTAATACAAAATTAAATTCATTATTGATTTAGTTTTTATTCAATTACAGTGGAACCTCGGTTAACGAGTAACCCGGTTTGCGAGTATTTCGCTTAACGAGCAAAGCTTGCTGTAAATTTGTAACTCCGTTTACGAGCAAGCTTTGCCGTATGAGAAAAAAAGAGAATTTTGTTACTTACCGTAAATTCTTTTTCTTATAGTTCCGACATGGGAGACCCAGACCATGGGTGTATAGCTTCTGCCTCCGGAGGATACACAAAGTACTACACTCAAACGTGTAGCTCCTCCCTCCTAGCATATACACCCCCTGGTAGCCAGTCCTAGCCAGTTTAGTGCAAAAGCTGAAGGAGGACATCCACCCACAAGTAGAGACAGAGCAAAACCCGGAACAACCGGAACCTCTGTCTACAACAACAACAGCCGGTGAAAACACACGGAACAAGAAACCTGCCAACAGGCAATAGGGAGGGTGCTGGGTCTCCCATGTCGGAACTATAAGAAAAAGAATTTACGGTAAGTAAACAAAATTCTCTTTTTCTTCATCGTTCCTTATGGGAGACCCAGACCATGGGACGTTCCAAAGCAGTCCATGGGTGTGACTAAACAGAAAAACTGAGAAGTAGGCGAAACCTAACTTCACAAATGGGCGACAGCCGCCTGAAGGATGCGTCTGCCCAAGCTCGCATCTGCCGAAGCATGAGCATGCACTTGGTAGTGCTTCGAAAAGGTATGCAGACTAATCCAAGTGGCAGTCTGACAGACCTGCTGAGCCATAGCCTGGGCCTGAAAGCCTAAGAGGCACCGACAGCTCTGGTCAAGTGTGCCTTGATCCCCGGCGGGAGAGGCACTTGAGTACACTGGTAGGTATCGGAAATGGCCAACCTAATCCAACGAGCCAGGGTCGGCTTAGATGCCGAGAGGCCCTTACGCTGACCAGTGGTCAGCACAAAAGAGAGGTGCACCACCTAAGAACAGCGGTGCGAGACACATAGATCCGGAGCGCCCGCACCAGATCCAGAGCATGCAACGCCTTTTCAAAGCGATGAACAGGAGCCGGACAAAAGGAAGGCAGGGAAAATGCCCCGGTTAAGGTGGAAGCAGCAACCACCTTAGAGAGAAAGTCCGGAGTCGGACGGAGAACCACCTTGTCTTGATGAAAAACCAAAAAAGGGGGTGACTCCGAAGAGAGTGCAGCCAAAACAGAGACTCTCTTGAAGGAAATTATGGCCACTAGAAAGACCACTTTCTGTGAAAGACGAAACAAAGAAACCTCCCTAAGAGGCTCAAAGGGGGGTTTCCGGAAGCCGTGAGGACCGGATTAAGGTCCCAGGGCTCCAAAGGCCGCCGGTAAGGCGGAATGATGTGAGATGCGCCCTGCATGAAGGAGCGCACCTGAGCCAGCCGGGCGATATGCCGCTGGCACAACACTGACAGAGCCGAGACCTGTCCCTTAAGGGAATTGAGGGATAGTCCTAGCTGCAGACCGGACTGTAGAAGGGACAGGAGGGTCGGCAAGGCCAAAAGGCCAAAGGATACTTCCGAGCTCGAGTCATAGTGGAGATGACTTCAGGAGGGATACCAGAAGTCGTCAAGAGCCAGGACTCAAAAGCCACGCCGTCAATCTGAGAGCCGCAGGATTCTGGCGGAAAGACGGACCTCGTGAGAGAAGGTCTGGACAGTCCGGGAGATGCCATGGCACCTCTACGGACAGATGGAGCCGGTCAGGGTACCAAGCTTGCCTGGGTCAGTCTGGAGTAATGAGAATGACCCGACGGCCCTCCTTTCTGATCTTGCGCAGGACTCTGGGCAAGAGCTAGAGGGTGAAACACGTAAGACAGACGAAGCTGGGACCAAACTTGAACCAGCGCGTCTGCCGCAAAAACCTGAGGATCGTGGAGCCACGGTTTGACGGCTGAGACAATCTGCCTCACAGTTTTCCACGTCTGGGATGTGGGCTGCAGATATGGTGGACTAGGAGTCCTCCGTCCACTGAAGAATGCGTTGAACCTCCAACATTGCCAGGCGGCTGAGTGTCCCGCCCTGGAGGTTGATGTAGGCAAACGCTGTCGCGTTGTCTGACTGGACTCGAATGTGCCTGTCCGCCAACAGATGGTGAAAGGCTTAGAGAGCTAGAAACACAGCTCTGATTTCCAGCACATTGATCCAGAGGGCTGATTCGGACAGAGTCCAAGTGCCCTGCGCTCCATGGTGGAGATATACTGCTCCCCAGCCGGATAGACTAGCATCCTGGTGAGGATCACCCGGGACGGGGCCAGGAAGGAGCGTCCCTGAGAGAGAGGGGCCGAAGCCACCACTGAAACGAGCCCCTGGTCTGTGGCGAAGCCACCACCCCGTGGAAGGAGGAAGTCCGCTTGTTCCAACAGCGGAAAATATCCAGCCGCAGAGGACGCAGATGGAACTGGGCAAGGGAATCGCTTCCATTGACGCTACCATCTGATCCAGCACCTGTATTAGGTGCCTGATGGAACAACGTCGACCGCCAGCGGAGGGACTGCTGTTTGACTAAGGGCAGCTTCACAAGTGCCGACAGCGTCTCGAATTGCGTCCCTGGGTACGTGAACTTCTGGGTCGAAGTCAGAGTGGACTTGGACAGAATGACAAGCCACCCGAATTGGTTAGAGTGGCGAGAGTGAGCGAGGCACTCCGCTAACAGTCTGCACTGGATGAAGCCCAGACTAGAAGGCCGTCCAGGGCAAAAGGATCACTGCCAACCCCTAGAGGTGCAGGACCGCAATCACAGCTGCCCCGACCTTGAGAATACTCGAGGGGCCGTGGCTAACCCCAAGGGAAGAGCCACGAATTGGACCACTCCGATTGCAAAACGTAGCCAACGCTGGTGTGAAACTGCGATTGGCACATGCAGATAGGCATCTCTGATGTCAATGGATGCTAGGGAATCTCCTTGGGTCATTGATTGATCGCAGAGACTCCATGCGAAAATGCCGCACCTGAACATGCTTGAGAGGCTTGAGATCCAGGTCGGAAGGCACCGCCCTCTTCGGGGACTAGGAATAGATTTAAGCAGAAATCTCAGAACCGTTCCCAGTCGGGAACCGGTACAATTACTCCATTGGCCTGCAAGAATGCCACGGCCTGTGAGAAGGCGGCGGCCTTGGAGCAGGGGGGAGTTGACATAAAAAATCTGTTTGGCGGGCTGGATAGAATTCTATCCTGTAGCCGTGGGAGATAGTATCCCGCACCCACTGATCGGAGACGTGTTAAAACCATAGGTCGCCAAAGTGGGAGAGCCTGCCACTGACCAAGGACATTGCTGGCGTGGCCAGATAGCCAGGAGGAGGCTGACTTAGTGGCAGCATCTCCTGCGGTCTTCTGAGGACGCGGCTTCGTGCGCCATTTGGGTTTACGATCCTTGGCTGAGCTAGTGGACGAGGCCGAGGGCTTAGAGAACGATCAGACGGAGGAACGAAAAGAACGAAACCTCGACTGATTCCTGCCCTGGACAGGTTTCCTGGTTTAGGTTTGTGGCATGGAAGAACTCTTCCCGCCAAGAGCTTCCTTAATAATTTCATCCAGTTGTTCCCGAATAGTCTGGTCCCAACAAAAGGGAGCCCAGCAAGGAACTTCTTTAGAAGCATCTGCCTTCCACTTCCGAAGCCACAGGAGCCTGCGGATAGCGAGGAAATTAGCCGAGGCCACCGCAGTGCGGTGAGAGTCTCCAGCATGGCAGACATGGCATAGGATGAAAAGACTGAAGTCTGGAAGTTAAGGCAACCATTTCGGGCATAGAGTCCCTGTGAGGGAATGCATCTCCTCTAGAGAAGCAGAGATGGCTTTGAAAGCCCGCACTGCTGCAAAAGCTGAGGAGAACGAGGCCCCTGCCGCCTCCATACAGATTTGGCCAGAAGGACAACCTGGCGGACAGCAAAACCTTAAGTGAGGAGCCATCAGCCACTGATACAACGGTCTGGGCTGAGAGTCTAAACACCGGAGGGACCACCTTTGGTGAATGAGCCCACTCCTTGACCACCACTGGTGGAAAGGGAAAACTGTCATCAGAACCACGCTTTGGGAAGCGTTTGTCAGAGCAGACCCTGGGCTTGGTCACAGTGGCCTGAAAACTGGAGTGGTTAAGGAACACACTCCTTGTTCTCTTAGGCAAGGTAAACTGGTGCCTTTTTGCCAGAGAGGGTTGCTCCTCTGATACTGGCGGATTGAGGTCCAGTACAGAATTAACGTACAGTGGGATCCTTAGAGAGGTGCCGTCAGCCACTGATACAACTATCCGGGCTGAAAGTCTAGGCACCGGAGGGACCACCCTTGGTGAATGAGCTCACTCCTTGACCACCTCTGGTGGAAGGGGGAAACAGTCATAAGAACCACGCTTTGGGAGCGTCTGTCAGGACAGGCTCTGGGCTTGGTCACAGTGGGCTGAAAACTGGAGTGGTTAAGGAACACACTCCTTGTTCTCTTTAAGGTATACTGATGCCTTTCTGCCAGAGGGGGATGCTCCCCTGATACAGGCGGATTGAGGTCCAGTACAAATATAATGGACGCAATCAAATCATTAGCATCTGCATCACCTTCGGACAGATCAATGGTACATGAAGTAGTGTCCGAGCCCCTAGTAAAGACATCCTCCTCGTCCAGTGAGTCAGCTCGTGAATCAGAGCTGCGGGACGGGGAAGGACAGGGGACCCTGCGTCTCCATTTTAGGAGGACGGGGTCTGAGACCAGATGAAGAGTCCTCTGTGAGCTTTGCTGAGCGAGCCGTAGCAGCAGAAGCGCCCTGAGAAGGGGGCTAATGCATGCTCAGCACCACCGGAGCCGGAGCAGCTGGAGGGACCACTGATGATCCTCCAGGCTGAGGGACCACTGTGTTTATGTGCTCGGTACAGGCCGTACGAGTCCACATGCAGTGCAAATTAAGAACAGCCTTGCAGCCTTGCTCTGATGTGAGACATGCTGCAGAAGTGGGGGCTCTGTCCAGAATGACCCCCAGCAGAGTATATAAACAGAGAATATAAGCAGCTGCACAACCGGAGGTTGTGGCTTGCCAGACCGTTTAACCTACATTTCTGTGCCCTCCAGTCCCCCAGCCCAGGCCCCCATTTGTCACAATGTGGTATCTCTGTGCCTATGCAGACATTGAGAACGCTGAGAAAATGGCGACCGGAGCGAGGAGAGGGGGCGGGGCCTACTCTGAGAGCGAGCAAATGAGGTATACAGGGGAGGGAATCTTTCCTCAGTGAGGAGAGTCCGTTCCCTGTGCTGAACAGCCGCTGGGCGGAGCCGCACTGTCCCTCTGCAAGACTGACATGCAGGGGCAGTGAAACCGAAACTAGGCCTCAGGCGAAGCCGGGGCCTAGATTTAAACATGCGGCCAGCATGCAGGCACCATCGGCGCGGTTCTCCAGTGAAAACTGGAGAACCGGCCGGAAATGTTAACACAATCATATAACACACTCTCCCCAATATATAAAGTACAAGGGACCCCTGGAAAGACCACTTTCTGTGGTAAAAACGTCTCAGTACTTAGCTTGTGAGACGCAGGTGCCAGGTCCCTGGGAGGTGAGCGCTCCGTCCGGCAGGATCCTGAAAGGGCTGCGGATGGAGACCGGTCTCCTGCAAAGCAGTGAGAACCGTGATGGCTCCCACTTCAAGCCAGAGCCCCAAGGGATGGTGAAGGAGCGCGGCATGTGAAGGCTCCAGCCTTGTAAAATCAACCTTAACAGCACCGCCGACACAGTGGGGTGAGAAGGGACATGCCGGGAGTCCAGACTGGACCCGCTTTTCTTCCAAATCTTTGAAATCAAAAATCAGAGAATGCATGTGTGTGTGATCCTCCTGAACACAAAGCATTGAAACTGGCTAGGACTGGCTACCAGGGGGTGTATATGCTAGGAGGGAGGCGCTACACGTTTGAGTGTAGTACTTTGTGTGTCCTCCGGAGGCAGAAGCTATACACCCATGGTCTGGGTCTCCCATAAGGAACGATGAAGAAATACTCACCGCACACACTTCTGGTTCCGTGCATCTACCGCGCTCTCATCCGCTCTTGCAGTCAACACACACACACACACACATTATGCTCACCTTACCTTCCGTTCCATCGCCGGCCTCACGGTTCTTGTAGTTCGCCGGTAGAGGATGTGTATCGGTAACCATCGCGACGAGTTACCCGATACACAGCCTGTACCGGCGAACTGCAAGTACCAGGAGGTAAGGTGAGCATAGTGTGCGTATGTACGTGTCTGTGTACGTGTGTGGAATGGCACAATAGGGGACCAGGATGGGACATTTAACAAGTTGTGGAACGAATTGTCTGCATTGCAATGATTTCCTATGGTAAATCTTGCTTTGCTGAACGAGTAACTTGGTTAACAAGCACAGTCCCAGAACGGATTGTTCTCGTTAACCAAGGTTCCACTGTATATTTTTACTGAAACACTGGGGGCTGCCATCTTGGAGTAAGGACAGTTACCTCAAATATGGCAGCTCTCTGTGTATTGGGTCTCATAGTCGCGCTCCGAACCTATATTTAACACTGAGAGCTCCCTGCTGTGAGCTGGACACGCCTCCTGGGCTGTCCAGATCACAGCTCTGGGAGGAGACTGCTGCCATCTTTGTGGAGCCCACAGCATATGCTGCACTTTCCCCCTGTTACCCGCTCAGGATGGGGTGAGTTCCAGTGCTGGGTAGCGGTGATTGCACCCTAACTGATCCTAGTGTGCTGCCACACCTCAGGCCTTCGCTCCTCACTGCTCTGTGCTTTCATTGCTGACGGGAGGAACAGACATCAGATCACCCCTCCTCGCACCATGTCACCTCTGATCTCTGCCAGCAGCTACTCTTGTTAGCCTGGTGTCTCGGCAGTTCCTCCTCTCAGAGCACAGTATATGGGGGCAGAGTATGCAGTAGAACACAGAAATATTGGGGCTCAGTATACGAGGGCACATGAATATATGGGCATAGTATACAGTGGAGCTGTCCTTAGTGACACTTTAGACATATTAGGATCACTTTGCGGTCACCAACAAAATAGCTCCGAACTCTGATCCTAAACTTCATTCTCTTATCTTTTGGAACCCCCCAGATTAAGAGAGTAGCTGTGACATCACACACAGGAGAGCAGATTTACTGCAGCTGTAATGTGAGCTAGCAGTACACTTTGTTTAAAAAAAAATAAATAAATAAAAAGATTAACATTAATATTTTACATTTTTTCAGTTATGGAATTTTTATTTTTTTTTACACCTTCCCTTTAATAAGCTTAGGAAAGACACCTCTGCTTTCTCCTGTAAGAATAAAGGGTCACATACTTAAACTCTACCTGCCCCATTCTTGTCACCTCCTCACATTTGTCGGCAGAGTCAAATACCCCCATATATTTTACTTGTTGCCCTCTACCTGTTCAGCCTGCACTTAAAAGGACCACTTTAGGCCTCGTGCACACGTTGAGTATTTGGTCAGTATTTTACATTATTATTTATTTGTAAGCTAAACCAAAAGTGGATCAATCCGAGGAAGAGTATAATAGAAACACGGGCACCACTTTTGCATTTTTCACCCACTCCTGGTTTTAGCTTACAAATACTGGTGTAAAATACTGACCAACATTGTGCTATGTGAACATGGCCTTAGGCCAATTTCATATTGTGGCAGCAGAAATCGGGCCCCTTGTCGCTGTAATATGGACTGTGAAATTTACTGTCTGTGGCTTTACCATAGAGAACATGGGAACACTCTGCAGAACACGCGCTTCTGTGTATGTGAGGGATGATGGCGGCAAAAGCATCAATCACCTGACATCCATCTATTGTGTATAGGGCAGTTTGGATGAAACAATCTTAACTTGTCAAACTGAATTAACCAATGGATAAATCTGGGTCATTTTTTTTAGGATATGTGCCCAAGATCCGGACATGCTGCCTCCTTGTTGCAACATGTTCTATCCTGCGGGACCGCAAGTGCTCTTCACAGGTGACCGCAGCTGCCTGTGCCCAAGATCAGGGTTCGGGCCGCTGCGGTGTTTTTCTCTTTTGTCCCTGTGGAGAATACTCGCGTCTTGGCAGCAATAAATTGACATGTGGCAGCTCGGCGATCCACGCCACAGGTCAGTTGATGCTGCTGGAAAAAAAAAGCAGGCACAGTGTACATGGGATTTCTAGAAATCCCATCCACTGTGCTTTTACTGTACAATGCAATGTTTTGGTCACAGTGAAAACATGCTGCATCCAAAACGCTGTGAACCCTGATTGTGGGCACGCACCTTAACCCTTTCACGACATCCGCCATACACGTACAGCACAAATCGGAAGTGAGCGTATGGGGCAGGCTCACAGTGTGAACCTGCCCTATACTCAGGAGGTAAAGGCCCCCTTCACATGTCCATATTTCCAGTACATGTGTGTCCGTTTTCACAAGTACGAGAGACACGTTTACACACATACTCACTCATTCAACTCTGTTGATTTTCACACCTTAATGTTTTTAGACGGACCATGTTAATCACATGGAGGCATGGCCATTTTTTAGCATCAGCACAGAGATCCGTGAAAAACACGTACGGCACACGGATGACATTTGTGTGCCGTCCGTGTAGCACCAGCCAACATTAAATGCATTCAAGAAAGATTTTTTTCCAATTTATTTGGTTAATAGCTGTAAGTTTTCTCTCTGGCCATCTTTGCACATCTTTAACACATAAGAAAAAAAAACATGCATTTCAGGGTTATGCATTTTTTTTTTCCCGGTACATGTCACATGGACATTTAAAATGAAATGTGACACGTGTACGGTTCTTAAACGGACATGTGAATGGGGCCTTACAGCCTAGATCTGCCTCTAACAAATAGTCCAGTAAATGACACTGCCTGAATCAGGCTCTCTGCCCCTATATCATGACCATTCAGTGTATACAGCACCTATAGAACTGCAGTCATAAACCGTCATCATGACTGTAGCATCAGTTTACACATAGGATTTATTTTAGTCTATATCTATGCAATCACAGGAGCTGTGTGTGTGTGTGTGTGTATAATATATATATATATATATATATATATATATATATATATATATATATATATATATATATATATATATATATAAAAATGTTCAAGAGGAAAATAAATTGCCAAAAATGATTGCATAAGTGTACATACACTTTAAAACCAGGCAAGTATTAATATGCGGTAATGGTGAGCTCCCCTGGTTATACTCCCAGCCACACTGCTATTTTCTTATACACTGGACAGGCAGAGAAACAATAATTAGACTATTACATAAATACAATACTATTTCATTAAATCCACCCCAGGGAAAAGATTTTATAGTCATTACTGATCAAGTCCATTAGAAAATAGTGACAGAAGCCGTTACAGCCCCACGTGCTATGAATTCAGATCCAACACTAGTTCTGGATTAGTGGCAGTCATGAAAATCCAGATCCGTCGTGATAAATCTGGACCGATTCGCCTGTCTCTCCCCACTGCTGGTTCATCACCTCGTGTGTTGCTGGCATCATCTGGGTCATCGCCCTCTTCTGTGTCACCTGCCTTACGTGGCACCCGCAGATCAGAGAGGAGAGTGAGTTTCTCCCGTTCAGTATTGCATGAATCATAAGCCTGGAGAGGGTCAGAAAGATAATGTGAAAGATAGATCTCAGAAATCTCTACTTAAAGGGAATATGTCACCAGGTTTTTGCTCCCCCTTCCCCATCTGAGAGCAGCATAATGCAGAGACAGAGACCCTGATTCCAGCTCTTTGCTGTTATTTTGATAAAATCAATGTTTTGTCTGCTGCAGATCTAGCAGTTATACAGAGCTCATGAATATTCTGGACTACCTGCAGCACGCCAAGTAGTCCTGTAATGATAATCCCCTGCTGGTTAAACAGTAATTTTAAAAAAAACGACACTAAGCAGCCCAGTAAGTGACACATCACTGGAATCAGGATCTCTGCCCCTACATTATGCTACTCTCAGATTAGGTGGAAAAAACCTGATGACAGATTCCCTTTAATTAAGAGTTGAAGTACACATTGTAGAGAACCACTGTGCATTCTGCCACTAACCTGCATGAGAAGCTGCGGTGAGGGATAAGCCTCGGTTATGGCTGCAGCCATTGCCGGACTAACTCTGTTCAACTGCTGAATTTGCCTCCTCCAAACCAGAGGTAAACCTGTGAGCGATCCTCGAGGACCCCACCCGCGCCAGCTCCCCACTGAGGTGCAGAACGAGTACGACTGAGCTTCCCAGTGTTTCCTGCAAACAAAAATCTGATATATAATAAAATATATATATAAAATTTTCTTTTATATAGTAAAAGAAAATAATTTTTTATATATTAAAAAAAATATATATTTTTTTAATATGTAAAAAAATTATTTTTTTTTACTATATAAAAGAAGAAGGGAATTTTGTTTACTTACCTAAAATTCCTTTTCTTCTAGCTCTAATTGGGAGACCCAGACAATTGGGTGTATAGCTACTGCCTCCGGAGGCCACACAAAGTATTACACTTAAAAGTGTAAGGCCCCTCCCCTTCTGCCTATACACCCCCCGTGGGATCACGGGCTCCTCAGTTTTAGTGCAAAAGCAAGAAGGAGGAAAGCCAATAAACTGGTTTAAGCAAATTCAATCCGAAGGAATATCGGAGAACTGAAACCATTCAACATGAACAACATGTGTATACAAAAAAACAGGGGCGGGTGCTGGGTCTCCCAATTAGAGCTAGAAGAAAAGGAATTTACGGTAAGTAAACAAAATTCCCTTCTTCTTTGTCGCTCTATTGGGAGACCCAGACAATTGGGATATCCAAAAGCAATCCCTGGGTGGGTAAAATAATACCTCGTAATAGAGCCGTAAAACGGCCCCTTTCTACAGGTGGGCAACCGCCGCCTGAAGGACTCGTCTGCCTATGCTGGCATCCGCCGAAGCATAGGTATGCACCTGACAGTGTTTCGTGAAAGTGTGGAGGCTGGACCAGGTAGCCGCCTGACACACCTGCTGAGCCATAGCCTGGTGCCTCAAGCCCAGGACGCATCCACCGCTCTGGTAGAATGGACCTTCAGCCCTGAGGGAACCGTAAGCCCAGCAGCACGATAAGCTAGAGAATTGGTTCCTTGAACCACCGAGCCAGTCTTGATTTGGAAGCCTGCAACCCTTTACGCTGGCTAGCGACAAGGACAAGAGTGCTTCCGAGCGGCGCAGGGACGCCGTACGATCGATGAAGAGTCTGAGTGCTCTCACCAGATCTAATCAAGTGCAAATCCTTTTCACATTGGTGAACTGGATGAAGACAAACAGAGGGTACGGATACCCTGATTGAGATGAAAGGGGGGATTCCACCCTAGGGAGAAATTCCGGAACCGGACGCAGAACCCCTTGACCTGGTGAGACACCGGGAAGGGGACTTTGCACGACAATGCTGCCCCGACAGACACTCTCCGAAGTGAAGTGACTGTCCCTAGGAAAACCACTTTCTGCGAAAGGCGTGAGAGAGAAAAATCCCTCATAGGCTCGAATGGTGGTTTCTGCAGAACCATCAGCACCCTGTTCAAATCACAGGGTTCTAACAGTCGTTTGTAAGGAAGGACTAAGCGGCAAACCCCCTGCAGGAACGTGCGTACCTGAGGTAGTCTTGCTAGGCGCTTCTGAAAAAAATACAGAGAGCGCTGAGATTTGTCCCTTAAGGGAACTGAGCGACAAACCTTTTTCCAACCGAATTGCAGGAAGGAAAGAAAGTAGGCAAGGCAATTGGCCAGGGAGAAACTCCCTGAGCAGAGGACCCAGATAAGAATATCTTCCACGTTCTGTGGTAGATCTTGGCAGATGTGTGTTTTCTGGCCTGTCTCATAGTGGTAATGACCCCTTGAGATAACCCTGCAGATGCTAGGATCCAGGACTCAATGGCCACACAGTCTGGTTGAGGGTCGCAGAATTCAGAAGGAAAAAACGACCCTTGAGACAGCAAGTCTGGTCGGTCTGATAGTTCCCCCGGTTGGCCTACCGTGAGATGCCACAGATCCGGGTACCACGACCTCGTTGGCCATTTTGGAGCGACGAGGATGGCGCGGCGGCAGTAGGACCTGATCTTGCGTAACACTCTGGGCAACAGTGCCAGAGGAGGGAACGCATAAGGGAGTTGAAACTGAGACCAATCCTGAACGAAGGCGTCTGCCGCCAGAGCTCTGTGATCGTGAGACCGCGCCATGAATGCCGGGACCTTGTTGTTGTGCTGAGACGCCATTAGGTCGACGTCCGGCATCCCCCAGCGGCAACAGATCTCCTGAAACACGTCCGGGTGAAGGGACCATTCCCCTGCATCCATGCCCTGGCGACTGAGAAAGTCTGCTTCCCAGTTTTCTACGCTCGGGATGTGAACTGCGGATATGGTGGGTGCTGTGGCTTCCACCCACAGCAGAATCCGGCGGACTTCCTGGAAGGCTTGCCGACTGCGTGTCCCACCTTGGTGGTTGATGTAAGCCACCGCTGTGGAGTTGTCCGACTGAATTCGGATCTGCCTGCCTTCCAGCCACTGCTGGAACGCTTTTAGGGCAAGATACACTGCCCTGATCTCCAGAACATTGATCTGAAGTGAGGACTCTTGCTGAGTCCACGTACCCTGAGCCCTGTGGTGGAGAAAGATCGCTCCCCACCCTGACAGACTCGCGTCCGTCGTGACCACCACCCAGGACGGGGTTAGGCAAGATTTCCCTTTCGATAATGAGGTGGGAAGAAGCCACCACCGAAGGGAAGCTTTGGTTGCTTGAGAGAGGGAGACGTTCCTGTCTAGGGACGTCGGCATCCTGTCCCACTTGCGTAGGATGTCCCATTGAAGAGGACGCAGGTGAAACTGCGCGAAAGGGACTGCTTCCATTGCTGCCACCATCTTCCCCAGGAAGTGCATGAGGCGCCTCAAGGGGTGTGACCGACCTTGAAGGAGTGATTGTACCCCTGTCTGTAGTGAACGCTGTTTGTCCAGCAGAAGCTTCACTATCGCTGGAAGAGTAAGAAAACTCCATGCCAAGATATGTCAGCGATTGGACCGGTGTCAGATTTGACTTTGGAAAATTGATGATCCACCTGAAACTCTGTAGAATCTCCAGAGTAACGTTGAGGCTGTGTTGGCATGCCTCTTGAGAGGGTGCCTTGACCAGCAGATCGTCTAAGTAGGGTATCACTGAGTGACCCTGAGAGTGGAGGACCGCAACTACTGTAGCCATGACCTTGGTGAAAACCCTTGGGGCTGTCGCCAGGCCGAACGGCAGTGCCGCGAACTGAAGGTGTTCGTCTCCTATGGCGAAGCGCAAGAAGCGCTGATGCTCAGGAGCAATTGGTACGTGGAGATAAGCATCCTGATATCGATCGATGCTAAAAAATCTCCTTGGGACATTGAGGCGATGACGGAGCGGAGGGATTCCATCCGGAACCGCCTGGTCCTTACGTGTTTGTTGAGCAGTTTTAGGTCCAAAACAGGACAGAAGGACCTGTCCATCTTTGGAACCACAAACAGGTTGGAGTAGAAACCGTGACCCTGTTGCTGAAGAGGAACCGGGACCACCACTCCTTCTGCCTTCAGAATGCCCACCGCCTGCAGCAGAGCCCTGGCTCGCTCGGGAGGCGGGGATGTTGTGAAGAATCAAGTCGGAGGACGAGAGCTGAACTCTATCCTGTAACCATGAGACAAAATGTCTCTCACCCAACGGTCTTTTACTTGTGGCAGCCAGGTGTCGCAAAAGCGGGAGAGCCTGCCACCGACCGAGGATGCGGTGTGAGGAGGCCGTAAGTCATGAGGAAGCCGCCTTGGTAGCGGCGCCTCCGGCGGTCTTTTTAGGGCGTGATTTAGACCGCTACGCGTCGGAGTTCTTCTGATCCTTCTGAGGCCTTTTGGACGAGGAGAATTGGACCTGCCTGCGCCCCGCAAGGACCGAACCTCGACTGTCCCCTCCTCTGTTGGGGTATGATCGGTGTAGCCTGAGGAAAGGATGTATCCTTTGCCTTGGATTGTTTGATGATTTCATCCAGTCGCTCACCAAACAAGCAGTCGCCAGAGAATGGCAAACTGGTTAGGCACTTTTTTGGAAGCAGAATCTGCCTTCCATTCCCACAACCAGAAGGCTCTGCGTATTACCACTGAATTGTCGGACGCAACCGCCTTCCGGCTCGCCGAGTCCAGGACAGCATTAATGGCGTATGCCATAAACGCTGACGTTTGAGACGTTAAAGACGCAGCCTGCGACGCAGACATACGTGTGACTGCCTCAATTTGCGCTTGAGCCGCTGAGACCGCTTGGAGCGCCCAGACGGCTGCGAAAGCTGGAGCAAAGACACGGCAATAGCTTCATAGATGGATTTCAACCAGAGCTCCATCTGTCTGTCAGTGGCATCTTTGAGTGAAGCCATATCTTCCACTGCAACTAAGGATTTAGCCGCTGGAGATAGGAGGTCCACATTGGAACACTGAACCCAGCCCTTGACAAGGTCAAAAGGGAAGAGATAACGTGTATCCTTAAGGCGTTTTGAAAAAACGATATCTGGACAAGCCTGGTGGTTCTGGACTGCCTCCCTGAAGTCAGAGTGATCCAGAAAGCGTACTCCATGTACGCTTGGGGAACCTGAAACGGAACTTCTCCTGCTGAGAAGCTGACTCCTCAGGCGTAGGAGCTGAGGGAGAAATAACCAACATATGATTGATGGACGCCGTAAGATCGTTCACTACAGTGTCACAATCAGGTGTATCCAGGTAGAGAACGTTCTCAGGATCAGAATCCTGATCAGATACCTCCGCCTTATCATAGAGAGAGTCCCCATGCTGAGACCCTGAATGATGCGGTGACGTCGAGGGATGCTCCCAGCGAGGTCGCTTAGGGGGTCTGGGACTGCGGTCCGAGTCAGACCCCTCACCCTGGGATCCCTGAGACACTCCAGGAGCACCTTGTTGTACCAACTGGGGGGGGGGGGGGACCAGGGGCAATGAATCAACAGAGCCCATGGTCTGAGGGACCGGTCTGGACTGCAAGGCTTCTAGTATGTTAGCCATAGTCTCAGAAAGTCTGAAGTAAATACTGCAAACTCCGTCCCCATCACCTGGACCATTAGCAGAGACTCCGGCTGAGTAAGTTCCACAAGGGCCGTGCATTGCATACAATTGGGGTCCGTGGAACCTGCCGGCAGTATAGCCGTACATGCTGTACAGGCTGCATAGAAAAACCTGTGCTTTTGCACCCTTGTTTTTCACAGACGATATGCTGTTATCTCCCCCGACCATCAAGGAGGGTATATAGCCAAAATACAAAAGTGCGACCGAACAGTGCAATGTATAGCGTACAAGCATATATCTATATGTGCATTTCGGCACTAGTGGGGTCAGCACCACAGGTGCTGCTTACCGCCCGGTCACAGCGGGTGTGTGACCACCAGAATCCCTGCCAGGGTCTTCTCAAACTTGTCTCTTTTCTCAGTCACAGAAAAAACTGACAAGAATGGCTGCCGGCGTCCTGTGTAGAGGAGGAGGCCGTGGGCGTGCCCCAGAAAGTGCGGGAATCCGGTTTCACACTGTGTACAGTGAGAGGGGTGGAGTATGCAAAGCATGCTCCATCTCTCAGCGCTGCCGTGCTGTGCAGCGTCACGCCCTTACCCTGACTGGCAGGCCAGTGGGCGGTAACGAAGTGAGAGTAGGCCGCAAAAGCCGGGGACTAGAGTGATAAGCGCGGCCCGGCATATAAGCCCTGGTCGGCGCGGAAGTCCCCGGCGCACCACAAGTCCCAGCCACGCCTGAGATAAAAATGGCAGCGGCGGTTAGCGCGGCAGTCCCTCAATACTCTAACACACCCAGCACGCTGTAGTGTGCGATGGCACTAGTGTGGGCAGCGCCGCCATCCCTGGCGCACTAACACACCCAGCAGTGCTGCCGTGTGTCTGTGCGCGGTCCCCTTCATGGGGACACAGAGTACCTCAACGTAGCAGGGCCATGTCCCTGAGGATACTCAGCTCCATGTCCAGCAGATTCCCAGGGGCTGTGGATGGAGCACGGCCTCAGTGCCTGGAGACCGATAAGATCCCACTTCACCCAGAGCCCTAAGGGGATGGGGAAGGAAAGCAGCATGTGGGCTCCAGCCTCCGTACCCGCAATGGGTACCTCAACCTTAACAAACACCGCCGACAAAAGTGGGGTGAGAAAGGAGCATGCTGGGGGCCCTAGTATGGGCCCTCTTTTCTTCCATCCGACATAGTCAGCAGCTGCTGCTGACTAAACAGTGGAGCTATGCGTGGATGTCTGACCTCCTTCGCACAAAGCATGAAAACTGAGGAGCCCGTGATCCCACGGGGGGTGTATAGGCAGAAGGGGAGGGGTCTTACACTTAATACTTTGTGTGGCCTCCGGAGGCAGTAGCTATACACCCAATTGTCTGGGTCTCCCAATAGAGCGACAAAGAAAATTTATATATATATATATATATATAATATATATAATATATATCATTTTCTTTTATATAGTGAAAGAAAATATATAAAAAATTATTTTCTTTTACTATATAAAAGAAAATGATATATAATATATATATATATATATATATATATATATTATATATCATTTTCTTTTATATAGTAAAAGAAAATAATTTTTTATATATTTTCTTTCACTATATAAAAGAAAATGATATATATTATATATATATATATATATATATATATATATATATATATATATATATATATATATATATATATATATATATATATATCTCTATATCTATCATTTTCTTTTATATAGTAAAAGAAAATAATTTATATATTAAAAAAAATATATATTTTTTTTTTAATATGTAAAAAAATTATTTTTTTTTACTATATAAAAGAAAATTATATATATTATATATATATCATTTTCTTTTATATAGTAAAAGAAAATAATTTTTTATATATTAAAAAATATATATATATATATATATATATATAATTTTCTTTTATATAGTAAAAAAAAATAATTTTTTTACATATTAAAAAAAAATATATATTTTTTTTAATATATAAAAAATTATTTTCTTTTACTATATAAAAGAAAATGATATATATTATATATATATATATATATATATATATATATATATATATATATATATATATATATATATATATATCATTTTCTTTTATATAGTAAAAGAAAATAATTTTTTATATATTTTCTTTTACTATATAAAAGAAAATGATATATATTATATATATATATATTATATCATTTTCTTTTATATAGTAAAAGAAAATAATTTTTTATATATTAAAAAAAAATATATATATTTTTAATATATAAAAAATTATTTTCTTTTACTATATAAAAGAAAATGATATATATTATATATATATATATATATATATATTATATATCATTTTCTTTTATATAGTAAAAGAAAAATTTTTATATATTAAAAAAAAAATTATATATATATATATTTTTTTTTTAATATATAAAAAATTATTTTCTTTTACTATATAAAAGAAAATGATATATAATATATACATATATATATAATTTTCTTTTATATAGTAAAAGAAAATAATTTTTTATATATTAAAAAATATATATATATATATATATATATATATATATATATATATATATATATATATATATATATATATATATATATATATAATATATATATATATGAAGGGAATTTTGTTTACTTACCGTAAATTCCTTTTCTTCTAGCTCTAATTGGGAGACCCAGACAATTGGGTGTATAGGCTATGCCTCCGGAGGCCGCACAAAGTATTACACTCAAAAGTGTTAAGCCCCTCCCCTTCTGCCTATACACCCCCGTGCTCCCACGGGCTCCTCAGTTTTGGTGCAAAAGCAAGAAGGAGGAAAAAGAATTATAAACTGGTTTAAAGTAACTTCAATCCGAAGGAATATCGGAGAACTGAAACCATTCAACATGAACAACATGTGTACACAAAAAAACAGGGGCGGGTGCTGGGTCTCCCAATTAGAGCTAGAAGAAAAGGAATTTACGGTAAGTAAACAAAATTCCCTTCTTCTTTGTCGCTCTATTGGGAGACCCAGACAATTGGGACGTCCAAAAGCAGTCCCTGGGTGGGTAAAATAATACCTCGTAAAAGAGCCGTAAAACGGCCTCTTCCTACAGGTGGGCAACCGCCGCCTGAAGGACTCGTCTACCTAGGCTGGCATCCGCCGAAGCATAGGTATGCACCTGATAGTGCTTCGTGAAAGTGTGCAGGCTCGACCAGGTAGCCGCCTGACACACCTGCTGAGCCGTAGCCTGGTGCCTCAAAGCCCAGGACGCGCCCACGGCTCTGGTAGAATGGGCCTTCAGCCCTGAGGGAACCGGAAGCCCAGCCGAACGGTAAGCTTCGATAATTGGCTCCTTGATCCACCGAGCCAGGGTTGATTTGGAAGCCTGTGACCCTTTACGCTGGCCAGCGACAAGGACAAAGAGTGCATCCGAGCGGCGCAGGGGCGCCGTACGAGAAATGTAGAGTCTGAGTGCTCTCACCAGATCTAACAAGTGCAAATCCTTTTCACATTGGTGAACTGGATGAGGACAAAAAGAAGGTAAGGAGATATCCTGATTGAGATGAAAGGGGGATACCACCTTAGGGAGAAATTCCGGAACCGGACGCAGAACCACCTTGTCCTGGTGAAACACCAGGAAAGGGGCTTTGCATGACAGCGCTGCTAGCTCAGACACTCTCCGAAGTGAAGTGACTGCCACTAGGAAAAACACTTTCTGCGAAAGGCGTGCGAGAGAAATATCCCTCATTGGCTCGAATGGTGGTTTCTGAAGAACCATCAGCACCCTGTTCAGATCCCAGGGTTCTAACGGCCGCTTGTAAGGAGGGACGATGTGACAAACCCCCTGCAGGAACGTGCGTACCTGTGGAAGTCTGGCTAGGCGCTTCTGGAAAAACAGAGAGCGCCGAGACTTGTCCCTTAAGGGAGCTGAGCGACAAACCCTTTTCCAGTCCAGATTGAAGGAAGGACAGAAAAGTGGGCAAAGCAAAAGGCCAGGGAGAAATACCCTGAGCAGAGCACCACGACAGGAAAATTTTCCACGTCCTGTGGTAGATCTTGGCGGACGTTGGTTTCCTAGCTTGTCTCATAGTGGCAATGACGTCTTGAGATAACCCTGAAGACGCTAGGATCCAGGACTCAATGGCCACACAGTCAGGTTGAGGGCCGCAGAATTCAGATGGAAAAACGGCCCTTGAGATAGCAAGTCTGGTTGGTCTGGTAGTGCCCACGGTTGGCCGACCGTGAGATGCCACAGATCCGGGTACCACGACCGCCTCGGCCAGTCTGGAGCGACGAGGATGACGCGGCGGCAGTCGGCCCTGATCTTGCGTAACACTCTGGGCAACAGTGCCAGCGGAGGAAACACATAAGGGAGCTGAAACTGCGACCAATCCTGAACTAAGGCGTCTGCCGCCAGAGCTCTGGGATCTTGAGACCGTGCCATGAACGCTGGTACCTTGTTGTTGTGCCGGGACGCCATGAGATCGATGCGTCCTGAGGAGAGGAGGGAGTCGTGGGCGTGACCCAGAAAGAGTGGGAACTGGTGCCTGCACTGTGCACAGTGAGGGGAGTGGAGTATGCAAAGCATGCTCCAGCCCTCAGTGCTGCTCGTTCTATGCAGCGTCCCGCCCTTCCCCTGCCTGTCAGGGCTATAGGCGGGAGGAAAGGAAACTAGGCCGCAAAAAGCCGGGGACTCTAGTAATAAACGCGGCCGCCGTAAAAGCGCGGCCGGCGTGGAAGTCCCCGGCGCACTACAAGTCCCAGCCGCGCCGCAGTATTTCCAAGGCAGCGGCGGTCAATGCGGCAGTCCCTATACATAAACACACTCAGCAACGCTGAGTGTGTAATGGCACATATTAACCCGGTCGGCTCCGCGGTCCCCGGTGCACTAGCACACCCAGCAAAGCTGGAGTGTTGCTGTGCGCGGTCCCCACGGGGACACAGAGTACCTCCAAGTAGCAGGGCCATGTCCCTGAACGGTACCCGGCTCCTATCCAGCAGGCTCCACAGGAGTTGTGGATGAAGCACGGTCTCAGTGCCTGAAGACCGATAGGATCCCACTTCCACCAGAACCCTGAGGGGGATGGGGAAGGAAAACAGCATGTGGGCTCCAGCCTCCGTACCCGCAATGGATACCTCAACCTTAACAACACCGCCGACAAGAGTGGGGTGAGAAGGGAGCATGCTGGGGGCCCTATATGGGCCCACTTTTCTTCCATCCGACATGGTCAGCAGCTGCTGCTGACCAATCTGTGGAGCTGTGCGTGCGTGTCTGACCTCCTTCGCACAAAGCAAAAAACTGAGGAGCCCGTGGGAGCACGGGGGTGTATAGGCAGAAGGGGAGGGGCTTAACACTTTTGAGTGTAATACTTTGTGCGGCCTCCGGAGGCATAGCCTATACACCCAATTGTCTGGGTCTCCCAATAGAGCGACAAAGAAATATATATTTTTAATATATAAAAAATTATTTTCTTTTACTATATAAAAGAAAATGATATATATTATATATATATATATTATATATCATTTTCTTTTATATAGTAAAAGAAAATAATTTTTTATATATTAAAAAAAAAATTTATATATATATATATATATATATATATATATATATATATATATATATATATATATATATATATATATATATATTATATAAATATATATATATTTAAAAAAAAAAGAGCAACGTCACCCAATGAGTACACCATTGTGTTTAACCCCTCAAGGACGCAGCTAATTGTGCAGCCCGGTACAATTAAAAAACAAAAAAAAAAACTCTGGTATTGTCACAATTTTAGTTCCTTAGAAGAAAATTAAGATCTTTGTGAAAAATATTTAGCTTGTGTCACCTGACAAATATTTCTTTTTCTGACTCCAAACACTTCTGTTAGGGAAAGTTGTCAGCTGTACAACACAGCCATCATGTGTGTAGTGAGGCTCACCTTGTGAAACCCTTCCCCACACCCCAACCCGATGTATGATGGGCACAAATACATCATGGACCATGAAGGAGTTAGGCAGGTTTAACCCATTCCCCCCCAGCGATTTTCCGTTTTTCCTCACTTAATTCCAAGAGCCATAACTTTTTTTATTTTTCCATCACGGGACAAGTTGTACTTTTGAATGACCCATTTATTCTGGCCATATTGTACTAGAAAAGGGGGAAAAAAAAAATCCAAGTGTGATAAATTCAAAGAAAGTGCAGTTCAACAATTTATTTAATTTACCATGTTCACTATATGGTAAAAGTGATCTGGCAATATAATTCCACAGGTCAGTAAGCATTCATAGACACCAAACATGTATAGTTTTACTTTTATTTAAATGGTGAAAGAAACATTCCGAAATTTGTTCTCATTTTTCGGGATCTGGGGCTCAGTGATGGCTTATTTTTGGGTCTTGAGCTGACATTTGTAATTATACCATTTTGGTTAGATGCGATGTTTTGATTGCCTGTTATTGCAATGTTGCATTGACCAAAAAGACTTTGGTATTTTGATTATTTTTTCTCATTACGCCCTTTCCCAATCAGCTTAATTTATTTTATATTTTGATCAATGATGAGCGAATTTCGACAACACTCAGATACGCGATACTCGTAACGAGTACTGTCTAATAGTCAAGTATTCATTCCGAATAGTGTGTGCAATGCAAGTCAATGGGGAATAATCGCACTGTAACAAGTAACCCGAATGCCGTACTGTTCGCTACTTGCATGAATAGTGCGGCATTCGGGTTACTCATTACATTGCGAGTATTCCTCGTTGGCTTGCATTGCACTCGCTATTCGGAATGAATACTTGAGTATTAGACAGTACTCGTGACGAGTATCGTGTATCCGAGTGTTTTGAAATTCGTTTATCATTAATGTTAATAAATTTTCTAAAAATGCAGATTTTTCCTTGCAAATTTTGTTGCTGAAAAAAGAAGCAGCATGTCAATTGTTTCTGAGTTTCTAAAATCCACTCTCAATGCTTTATCACTACAGTTGACTACATCACAGTAGATCATCTCACATACCCTGCATACAGCATGGTGTGTGAGGCCCTCCATAGCTGAGTAACTTGGGGTCGTCATGGCGACGACCCAGGGTTACCATGGCAGCGATCGCATCCCAGTGATCACATTATAGGGACCCAAATGCCAGGGACAGGTAAGCGATCCCTCTTCCTGCCTCCTGAATGCCGCGATTCAGGGGGTTAAACTGCCAGAAGCGGAGCGGGCACCGCTACGGGCAGTAAGAGTCGGGTCCTGGCTGTAACATCAGACGGAGACCTGGCAGTGATCGCAGAGCTGCAGCGCCTGAACGCCCGCGATCGCCATGTCTAAAAAAAAAATAAAAAATTTAAAACTCACCGAAACGGGCGCTGACTCACGCTCTTTGTCATGGCACATACGTGCTGCCCGAGCTGCTTCCACGTGTCCAGGTTCAACACCTCCATGTTGTAATACAGCTGCAGAAACACAAGGGCCTGGGCTCCCACATACAGCAACAAAGAAAACAATAAGTAAATGATAAAATCAACCTTCTTTTGTATTGTATACAGCCCCAGTATATGTCATTTCTTAAAATGACCCTATAGGCAATACCATGAAAATTCGGGAACTGCAAGTCCCTCAAGCACTGAAGCCACAGAGCTAAACGGTCACTGACACCATTACTTCCCTTCTGGCATATTCCTACAGAAACCCGCAGGCTCCAAATCTGAACCAAATGGACCTCAGCATGAATCAAAACTATCTTTCTTGCCCATAGCAACCAATCAGGGCCCAGCTTTCATTTGGTAAACTGCTCTGAAAAAAAATGAAAGCTGAGCTGTGATTGGTTACTAATGGAAACATCTATATATATAATTGCCTTATTCTGTCTGTCTGTCTGTCATGCTCCAAAATTGTGTCACCGTGACATGTCCTTACGGTGACACAAAGCTGATTGGCCGCTGGGTTCGCCATGGCCCCGCCCCCCCACACGGATTGGCCTCTCGCCCCGGCTGCGCCCCCACACGGATTGGCCAGCCGCTCGCCCAGGCTCTGCGCCCCCCCACAGATTGGCCTCTCGCCCCGGCACCCTGCAGGCATTGGCAACTCGCCCACGCCACGCCCCGCCCCCCTCACGCAATAGACGTTAGCTCTCGCCCCCCCCCCCCCGCATTGCCCGAACTGACACGGCCACGGAGCCACGAATCCCAGGTGAGTACTGTACTCCCCCCCCCCCCTTTCCCCCCTCACCAACGGGAGCCCACATCAGCGTACGTCGCCGCCGTATGCTGGTGTTGGCTCCCGTGCGAGCGGGGGACGTGTTGCGCTGGTAACCATGCTTGCATAGTTACCAGTAAATCAAGATCCTGCAGCGGCGGGACTTCCACACGCACAAACATAACAGCACACACACACACATACACACACACATCAGATCGCACTCACTCTCACATCGCATCCACATACTCACAGCATCCGGCGATATCGCTTGCTTCTCGGCCTCGATACTGTGCTGTTGTGATCTTCCAGGACCTGACGGAGGATCACATGGCCAGAGGCATGTGGTATGTCCGGATGTTGTGAGTATCAGCGCGTATGTGCGATATCGTCAGTGTCTGTGTGTGTGAGTGGATGCGATCGGGTGTGTGTGAGTGGATGCGATCGGGTGTGTGTGAGTGGATGCGATCGGGTGTGTGTGAGTGGATGCGATCGGGTGTGTGAGTGTCGGCAGAGGAGCACGGCGTGCTGGAGGAGGCTGGGAGCAGAGAGGCTGATCATGGGGAAGGCTGGGAGGAGAGAGGCTGATGATGGGGGAGGCTGGGAGGGGGAGGCTGATGCTGGGGGAGGCTGGGACGAGGGAGGCTGATGCTGGTGGAGGCTGATGCTTGGGGAGGCTGATGCTGGGGGAGGCTGGAAGGAGAGAGGCTAATGCTGGTGGAGGCTGATGCTTCGGGAGGCTGATGCTGGGGGAGACTGGGAGGGGAAGGCTGATGCTGAGGGAGGCTGGGAGGAAGGAGGCTGGGAGGAGAGAGGCTGATCCTGGGGAAGGCTGGGAACGGGAGGCTGATGCTGATGGAGGCTGGAAGGAGTGAGGCTGATGCTGGGGGAGGCTGGAAGGAAAGAGGCTGATGCTGGTGGAGGCTGATGCTTGGGGAGGCTGATGCTGGGGGAGACTGGGAGCGGAAGGCTGATGCTGAGGGAGGCTGGGAGGGGGAGGCTGGGAGGAAGGAGGCTGGGAGGAAGGAGGCTGGGAGGAGAGAGGCTGAACCTGGGGAAGGCTGGGAAGGGGAGGCTGATGCTGGGGGAGGCTGGAAGGAGAGAGGCTGATGCTGGTGGAGGCTGATGCTTGGGGAGGCTGATGCTGGGGGAGACTGGGAGCGGAAGGCTGATGCTGAGGGAGGCTGGGAGGAAGGAGGCTGGGAGGAGAGAGGCTGATCCTCGGGAAGGCTGGGAAGGGGAGGCTGATGCTGAGGGAAGCTGGAAGGAGAGAGGCTGATGCTGGGGGAGGCTGGAAGGAGAGAGGCTGAGGCTGGGAGGAGAGAGGCTGATGCTGGGGAAGGCTGATGCTGAGGGAGGCTGGGAGAGGAAAGCTGATGCTGGGGAAGGCTGGGAGGACGGAGGCTGGGAGGAGAGAGGCTGATCCTGGGGAAGGCTGGGAGAGGGAGGCTGATGCTGGAGGAGGCTGGAAGGAAAGAGGCTGATGCTGGCGGAGGCTGATGCTGGGGGAGGCTGGAAGGAGAGAGTCTGATGCTGGTGGAGGCTGATGCTTGGGGAGGCTGGGAGAGGGAGGCTGATGCTGAGGGAGGCTGGGAGGAGGGAGGCTGGGAGAGGTAGGCTGAGAGAAGAGAAGCTGATGCTGGGGGAGGCTGATGCTGGGGGAGGCTGGGAGAGGGAGGCTGATGCTGGGGGAGGGTGGGAGGAGGGAGGCTGGGAGGAGAGAGGCTGATGCTGGGGAAGGCTGGGAGGAGAGAGGCTGATGCTGGGGACAGAGAGGAGAGGCTGATGCTGGGAGGAGAGAGGCTCATGCTAGGATGAGAGAGGCTGATGCTGGGAGGAGAGAGGCTGATGCTGGGAGGAGAGAGGCTGATGCTGGGGGCAGAGAAGCTGATGCTGGGGGCAGAGAGGCTGATGCTGGTGCAGCATGGGGGATGGAGCACGATGTGGGGTGCGCAGCATCGGGGATGGAGCATGATGGGGGGTGCGCAGCATCGGGGATGGAGCACGATGGGGAGTTCACAGCATGGGGGATGGAGCACGTTTGGGAGTGCGCAGCATGGCGGGTGGAGCACGTTTGGGAGTGCGCAGCATGGGAGATGGAGCACGATAGGGGGTGCGCAGCATAGGGGATGGAGCACGATGGGGAGTGCGCTGCATGGGGGATGGAGCACGATGGGGAGTGCGGAGTATGGCGGATGGAGCACGTTTGGGAGTGCGCAGCATGGCGGATGGAGCACGTTTGGGAGTGCGCAGCATGGCGGATGGAGCACGTTTGGGAGTGCGCAGCATGGGAGATGGAGCACGATGGGGGGTGCGCAGCATAGGGGATGGAGCACGATGGGGAGTGCGCTGCATGGGGGATGGAGCACGTTTGGGAGTGCGCACCTCCCCCCAAAACACACACACACACACACACGCGCGCGCACTGCACAACACACCACACACCACACATCACACACACACACTAGGAACCACAAACAACTACCCTACACAGACACCCACACACACAGACAACGCTGCGCACACACAGCACCCAACACACAAACACCGCGGCACACACAAATATACGCACATACCGCACAACACACACATTGCACAAAACATACCTCCCCCCAAAACACACCACACACACACAAACCGCGCAACACACACACAACGCTACAGACACACAGCGCTCCACAAACAACGCAACACACATACAACACCGCTCTCACCCCCCGTCACACCCAGACAACACCCAGAACATGTACAGCCCCTACACAAACACTTGGTAACTACACACAACAACATCTATATATATATATACAGTTAGGTTCAGAAATATTTGGACAGTGACACAAGTTTTCTTATTTTAGCTGTTTACAAAAACATGTTCAGAAATACAATTATATATATAATATGGGCTGAAAGTGCACACTCCCAGCTGCAATATGAGAGTTTTCACATCCAAATCGGAGAAAGGGTTTAGGAATCATAGCTCTGTAATGCATAGCCTCCTCTTTTTCAAGGGACCAAAAGTAATTGGACAAGGGACTCTAAGGGCTGCAATTAACTCTGAAGGCGTCTCCCTCATTAACCTGTAATCAATGAAGTAGTTAAAAAGTCTGGGGTTGATTACAGGTGTGTGGTTTTGCATTTGGAAGCTGTTGCTGTGACCAGACAACATGCGGTCTAAGGAACTCTCAATTGAGGTGAAGCAGAACATCCTGAGGCTGAAAAAAAAGAAAAAAATCCATCAGAGAGATAGCAGACATGCTTGGAGTAGCAAAATCAACAGTCGGGTACATTCTGAGAAAAAAGGAATTGACTGGTGAGCTTGGGAACTCAAAAAGGCCTGGGCGTCCACGGATGACAACAGTGGTGGATGATCGCCGCATACTTTCTTTGGTGAAGAAGAACCCGTTCACAACATCAACTGAAGTCCAGAACACTCTCAGTGAAGTAGGTGTATCTGTCTCTAAGTCAACAGTAAAGAGAAGACTCCATGAAAGTAAATACAAAGGGTTCAAATCTAGATGCAAACCATTCATCAATTCCAAAAATAGACAGGCCAGAGTTAAATTTGCTGAAAAACACCTCATGAAGCCAGCTCAGTTCTGGAAAAGTATTCTATGGACAGATGAGACAAAGATCAACCTGTACCAGAATGATGGGAAGAAAAAAGTTTGGAGAAGAAAGGGAACGGCACATGATCCAAGGCACACCACATCCTCTGTAAAACATGGTGGAGGCAACGTGATGGCATGGGCATGCATGGCTTTCAATGGCACTGGGTCACTTGTGTTTATTGATGACATAACAGCAGACAAGAGTAGCTGGATGAATTCTGAAGTGTACCGGGATATACTTTCAGCCCGGATTCAGCCAAATGCCGCAAAGTTGATCGGACGGCGCTTCATAGTACAGATGGACAATGACCCCAAGCATACAGCCAAAGCTACCCAGGAGTTCATGAGTGCTAAAAAGTGGAACATTCTGCAATGGCCAAGTCAATCACCAGATCTTAACCCAATTGAGCATGCATTTCACTTGCTGAAATCCAGACTTAAGACGGAAAGACCCACAAACAAGCAAGACCTGAAGGCTGCGGCTGTAAAGGCCTGGCAAAGCATTAAGAAGGAGGAAACCCAGCGTTTGGTGATGTCCATGGGTTCCAGACTTAAGGCAGTGATTGCCTCCAAAGGATTCGCAACAAAATATTGAAAATAAAAATATTTTGTTTGGGTTTGGTTTATTTGTCCAATTACTTTTGACCTCCTAAAATGTGGAGTGTTTGTAAAGAAATGTGACAATTCCTACAATTTCTATCAGATATTTTTGTTCAAACCTTCAAATTAAACGTTACAATCTGCACTTGAATTCTGTTGTAGAGGTTTCATTTCAAATCCAATGTGGTGGCATGCAGAGCCCAACTCGCCAAAATTGTGTCACTGTCCAAAGATTTCTGGACCTAACTGTATAACAAAAATCATACATGAACTACACAATACGTAAATTCTAGAATACCCGATGCGTAGAATCGGGCCACCTTCTAGTATTTATCATAACTGTAAAACTGAGGCCTACAGTCTCTGTTTCATGCTATGTCCCTATATACTCCACGATGGGGTCAGTTAAACATAAATATTAAAATATAGCAAACAACCGGTTACCTCATCTATTTGTCTCCAGGTGACCCAACCGTCTTCCTGGTCAGACCTTGTTTTCGCCTCCCGGGAATGTCTCTCCATTTTGTGAGACAACCTTTGACATCTATGAGTGTGAATAGAGGAAGAAATAACTTATGAAAGAATCTAGACATTCGCTGTATACTGTTACTGTTTTAATAGGGACCTCCCCACAAAAAAAAAATGTAAAATTCACAATGTTAAAAAGGTAAAAAGATATTTCTTCTAAGATGTGCTATGACTAGTGATGAGCGGGCACCACCATGCTCGGTACTCATAACGAGTAGTCGGACGGGCTTGATTTTTCAAGTTTCCCATTGACTTACATTATACTCAAGTTCTCGAGTCGAGCCCATCCAACTACTCGTTATGAGTACTGAGCACCCAAGCATGGTAGTGCCCGCTCATCACTAGTTACAAGTACTGAGCACCCGAGCATGGTAGTGCCCGCTCATCACTGGTTACAAGTACTGAGCACCCGAGCATGGTAGTGCCCACTCATCACTGGTTACAAGTACCGAGCACCCGAGCATGGTAGTGCCCACTCATCACTAGTTACGAGTACTGAGCACCCGAGCATGGTAGTGCCCGCTCATCACTAGTTACAAGTACTGAGCACCCGAGCATGGTAGTGCCCACTCATCACTAGTTACAAGTACCGAGCACCCGAGCATGGTAGTGCCCGCTCATCACTAGTTACCAGTACTGAGCACCCGAGCATGGTAGTGCCCGCTCATCACTAGTTACAAGTACCGAGCACCCGAGCATGGTAGTGCCCGCTCATCACTAGTTACGAGTACCGAGCACCCGAGCATGGTAGTGCCCGCTCATCACTAGTTACCAGTACTGAGCACCCGAGCATGGTAGTGGCTGCTCATCACTAGTTACAAGTACTGAGCACCCGAGCATGGTAGTGCTCGCTCATCACTAGTTACGAGTACTGAGCACCCGAGCATGGTAGTGCCCGCTCATCACTAGTTACGAGTACTGAGCACCCGAGCATGGTAGTGCCCGCTCATCACTAGTTACCAGTACTGAGCACTCGAGCATGGTAGTGCCCGCTCATCACTAGTTACGAGTACTGAGCACCCGAGCATGGTAGTGCCCGCTCATCACTAGTTACCAGTACTGAGCACCTGAGCATGGTAGTGCCCGCTCATCTCTAGTTACAAGTACTGAGTCCCCGAGCATGGTAGTGCCCGCTCATCCCTAGTTACGAGTTACGAGTACTGAGCACCCGAGCATGGTAGTGCCCGCTCATCACTAGTTACGAGTACTGAGCACCCGAGCATGGTAGTGGCTGCTCATCACTAGTTACCAGTACTGAGCACCCGAGCATGGTAGTGCTCGCTCATCCCTAGTTACGAGTACTGAGCACCCGAGCATGGTAGTGCCCCCTCATCACTAGTTACGAGTACTGAGCACCCGAGCATGGTAGTGCTCACTCATCACTAGTTACGAGTACTGAGCACCCGAGCATGGTAGTGCCCGCTCATCACTAGTTACGAGTACTGAGCACCCGAGCATGGTAGTGCCCGCTCATCCCTAGTTACGAGTACTGAGCACTCGGTAATAAGTCAACAATATCAAATTCGGTGCGGGACTGACGCCAGGCACCATCACAATTCAGTATTTTGCAGCTTCAGACAGATGTAAACAGTGAACAGAGCAAGAACAACATACTGGACACTAAAGTGTATGGCATTCTCAGCTACTGCAGCTCAGCTCCGATTGAAGTAAATAAGAGCTTAGCTGCAATACATAAGAAAGACTCTATAAAGTTTACACAGCATTGCCGTTTTACTCTGAACCCTGGTTACATTTGGCCACAGCAGGACATTCTAGGAGCTCATAGGTGGGGTGCCAGGTGTCTCCCCCCCATCAATCACATATTGACAACCTACCCTACAGATCAGTTATCCATCAGTAAAGTCCCATACAACCCCTTTAAACCAATAATAGTTCTAACAATTAACCCATAAAAGTAATAGCACTTTCCTACGATAGTCTCGGAGTCCCAAAATGACCAATGTGATCTTTTTATCAGGGTACCTCTTGGCAACTCCAAACACGGACCCCGGGGTCTCTTCATTACTGGAGGTTCCCGGAGCCTGTAATGTACAGCGTGATAACGTAATTCCACAGATAAGCCAAACAAGCGTGGTTCTCAAGAAAAGAAAATGCCCTAGAAAAGAGTTGATGGCCACACCCACTTGGATAAAAAGACTAGAATTAAATACAGGGTTAAGGGGTGGGGGGGTATATCTTAGGAACAGAGAGGCACAGGAACGAAAAAAGTGAAAGATCAGTCCTGAAGGAGCAAGAAGCAGATTTCTCTAATAAGATCTTGTACAATGATGCTTATTTTCATATCTACTATTGATTTTTTTAAAAAAACAATTAGAATACTGGTTACTCTTTTAGAACATGTTTCAATTTATAACTAACAAATAAACAGCTGCACTCTGAGACACTACAGTATACAGACATTGAATATAGGAACTTGGACATACATTTATTTCCTTGGCATTAATGTAAAAATTGAGACACAGCTCATAGAAAAGGCCAGTTTTATGCAAGCCCAGCAGCCAGCGTCAAGGCGTATCTCATATTTAGCGATGCCTCTTATCTACACTATTCTCACTCATTCTCATATTACCTGATTGTTGCAACGAACACTAAAGAGAAAATCTTTGGGCTCCACCAGAATGAGCATTTCACATTCCTCTCCTCTGCAAATCTCCACTCCCTCCTGCAAAATAACACAAGGGGGGGCAAAAAAATGAGACCAGGATCCCCGACCACAAGTAAAAAAAAAATGCAGTTTCTTGGTTCCACTTTTTCCACTAATCCTTTGCGCTAGTTTTTATTATTTTCCCTAAATGTGCAAATGTTATAAAGCTCATCTTACTACACACGTCCAATCTCCGGGCATCTGTCTCCGCCAAGTGACACTATAGGGAACAGAGTGCGGTTCTAGGGTGTAATTATAACCGGCTGCGCTCAAAGATTCCAGTAGATCTTCACATCCAGCATCCTGAAGCAGACCTGCAAACAATGCAACAATATATCTCAGAGATCAGCAGGATCCCCTCCATTGAGACACATTTGGTTCAGTATTTTTCCTGCTGGTGCATGTTTGTTGTGTCCTTCCTGAAATGGAGAGCAAAATTCTATATAATGACTTTATGGAGGGCTTCTGCTCATACACAGGGGTCAACCTGAAAAAACAGAGCCAAAATACAAAGTATGATGAATGGGCAGAACAGCTGAAATGAGATTTAATGCAATGTCTTTACAGCTGTGGGAAAATAACAAATCCCAGTAGAGGTGAAAATCTACAGATTACCTGGCTTTATACCCCCACCCCTCATAATCTTGCCAAATTCCTACAGTGACCAGATCCCAAAGGTTTCCTGAAATTATTTCACTGGATCACAACCTTCCTTCTTAATTATTCAAATTCAAAGTTGGGCGTCAATAAGACGTCCTTTTTTTTGGTGAGGATGAAATAAAAAAAATGGACCAATTTTCATCAGCATCCGGCCCATGCGCCCATTTTCAACATCCGTTTGTCTCCTATGCAAAAACAAATGAAACATTTCATACTCATTAGACATGAGCAAGGGGAATGGATTCGCAGGACCCTGGTCCAGTGGCCATGTAAGTAGTCCATGACCACCAGCCTCCTGCCTGCATCCCAGTGGTTTCTTCTAATTTGTAGGCCCGAAGCGACATCATTAGTGATCTGTGAATAGTAATTATTCGTGTTCGGATTAGGCTGCTTTCACACTACGTTTTTTTAACATGCATCATGAACGTTTTTTGTTTTACAAAGAAAAACACATGCAAACGCATGTGTTATTTTGCAGGATCCTGTCACTTAAAGTTTATGGGCGGGTATTGAAGTCATGTGATCGGGAGTAAGGGGAACTGAACGTGATAGACTGCGAGCCGGCATCTGACAGCTGCAGACGCTGGTAACCAAGGTAAACATCGGGTAACTAAGCGAAGTGCTTTGCTTGGATACCCGATATTTACCTTGGTTATGAGCATCCGTAGCTGCTAGGAGCCGGGATGCCTGCTCCCTGCACACGTAACCAAGGTAAACATCGGGTAACTAAGCGAAGCGCTTTGCTTGGCTATCCGATATTTACCTTGGTTACGAGCGTCCGCCGCTCTCAGGCGGGGGAGAGAGAGAGGAGAGAGAGGGAGGGAGGGGGAGAGAGAGACTGATCACGCGAGGCTGGTTTCTGGGCATGCTCAGTAGAGCAAGCAGGATCCTGTCTATCAGCATGCCAGCGTTCACATGCATTTGCACGCAGTATAGTCAGGATCCAGTGAAAAACAGTATTTGGACGCAGCTCAAAAACGCTACAAGTAGCGTTTTTGAAAAAAGTTAAAAAACTGCAAGTCGCTGGATCCTCACTATAACGCACGCAAACGCATGTTGACGTGAGTCCTTTGCAAATGCATTGAAATGAAAACGCATTTGCACTGGATCCGTTTTTGTGTTAAACATTCATGACGCATGTTAAAAAAAAAAAATGTAGTGTGAAAGCCGCCTTATTCGGAATGAATCCCAAAGTACTATTCCGGTGTTCATCACGAATAACGAACCTTATGCAAGTCAATAGGGAACCCTAGCATTTTTCTTCTCGTGTTGAATACTGGAATAGTACTCGGTATTCGGTAAGCATTGTCCGAACATCTCCCATATCAACATCACACGTATCAATCAGCAACAATGGGGCATACTGCGCCTACAAGTCAGAAGAGGCACTGGCGATAATGGAATGCAGCCATGGACTACCCCAACTTGGCTTCTAGTCCCGTGAATCTATTTGCTCATCTCAAATACTCATGTAATGTTTCTATTTTGACAATTAAGGGCTAGGACACATGCTGAGTGAAGTGCAATATAAAAACTAAAAAAAAAAGAAGGGAATTTTGTTTACTTACCGTAAATTCCTTTTCTTCTAGCTCCTATTGGGAGACCCAGACAATTGGTGTATAGCTACTGCCTCCGGAGGCCACACAAAGTATTACACTTTAAAAAGTGTAACCCCTCCCCTCTGCCTATACACCCTCCCGTGCATCACGGGCCCATCAGTTTTGGTGCCAAAGCAGGAAGGAGAAAACGTATAAATTGGTCTCAGGTAAATTCAATCCGAAGGATGTTCGGAGAACTGAAACCATGAACCAAAGAAGGGAATTTTGTTTACTTACCGTAAATTCCTTTTCTTCTAGCTCCAATTGGGAGACCCAGACAATTGGGTGTATAGCTTCTGCCTCCGGAGGCCACACAAAGTATTACACTTTAAAAAGTGTAACCCCTCCCCTCTGCCTATACACCCTCCCGTGCATCACGGGCTCCTCAGTTTTGGTGCAAAAGCAGGAAGGAGAAAAGCTAATAAACTGGTTAAAGTAAATTCAATCCGAAGAATTATCGGAGAACTGAAACCCTTCAACATGAACAACATGTGTACACAAAGAACAACAGCCCGAAGGGAACAGGGGCGGGTGCTGGGTCTCCCAATTGGAGCTAGAAGAAAAGGAATTTACGGTAAGTAAACAAAATTCCCTTCTTCTTTGTCGCTCCATTGGGAGACCCAGACAATTGGGACGTCCAAAAGCAGTCCCTGGGCGGGTAAAATAATACCTCGTAATAGAGCCATAAAACGGCCCTTTCCTACAGGTGGGCAACCGCCGCCTGAAGGACTCGTCTACCTAGGCTGGCATCCGCCGAAGCATAGGTATGCACCTGATAGTGTTTGGTGAAAGTGTGCAGGCTCGACCAGGTAGCCGCCTGGCACACCTGCTGAGCCGTATCCTGGTGCCGCAAAGCCCAGGACGCACCCACGGCTCTGGTAGAATGGGCCTTCAGCCCTGAGGGAACCGGAAGACCAGAAGAACGGTAGGCTTCGAGAATTGTTTCCTTGATCCACCGAGCCAGGGTGGATTTGGAAGCCTGTGATCCCTTACGCTGACCAGCGACAAGGACAAAGAGTGCATCCGAGCGGCGCAGGGGCGCCGTACGGGAAATGTAGATTCTGAGAGCTCTCACCAGATCTAACAAATGCAAATCCCTTTCACATTGATGAACTGGATGAGGACAAAAAGAAGGTAAGGAGATATCCTGATTGAGATGAAAGGTGGATACCACCTTCGGAAAAAAATTCCGGAACCGGGCGCAGTACCACCTTGTCCTGGTGAAACACCAGGAAAGGAGCCTTGCATGATAGCGCTGCTAGCTCAGACACTCTCCGAAGTGATGTGACCGCAACTAGGAAGACCACTTTCTGCGAAAGGCGAGAAAGAGAGATATCCTTCAAAGATTCGAAAGGTGGCTTCTGAAGGGCCATCAGAACCCTGTTTAGATCCCACGGTTCTAACGGCCGCCTGTAAGGAGGGACTATGTGGCAAACCCCCTGCAGGAACGTGCGTACCTGAGGAAGCCTGGCTAGGCGCTTCTGAAAGAACACAGAGAGCGCTGAGACTTGTCCCTTAAGGGAGCCGAGCGACAAACCTTTTTCCAATCCGGATTGAAGGAAGGAAAGAAAAGAGGGCAAGGCAAATGGCCAGGGAGAAACTCCCTGATCAGAGCACCAATACAAGAATATCTTCCACGCCCTGTGGTAGATCTTGGCAGACGTTGGTTTCCTGGCCTGTCTCATAGTGGCAATGACCTCTTGAGATAACCCTGAGGACGCTAGGATCCAGGACTCAATGGCCACACAGTCAGGTTGAGGGCCGCAGAATTCAGATGGAAAAAACGGCCCTTGGGACAGTAAGTCTGGTCGGTCTGGTAGTGCCCACGGTTGGCCCACCGTGAGATGCCACAGATCCGGATACCACGACCTCCTCGGCCATTCTGGAGCGACGAGAATGGCGCGGCGGCATCTGACCTGATCTTGCGTAACACTCTGAGCAACAGTGCCAGAGGTGGGAACACATAAGGAAGTTAAAACTGCGACCAATCCTGAACTAAGGCGTCTGCCGCCAGAGCTCTGTGCTCGTGAGACCGTGCCAAGAATGCCGGGACCTTGTTGTTGTGCCGGGACGCCATTAGGTCGACGTCCGGCCTCCCCCAGCAGCAACAGATCTCCTGAAACACGTCCGGGTGAAAGGACCATTCCTCTGCGTCCATGCCCTGGCGACTGAGAAAGACTACTTCCCCGTTTTCTACGCCCGGGATGTGGACTGCGGATATGGTGGAGGCCGTGGCTTCCAACCACATCAAAATCCGCCGGACTTCCCGGAAGGCTTGCCGATTGCGTGTTCCGCCTTGGTGGTTGATGTAAGCCACCGCTGTGGAGTTGTCCGAATGAATTCGGATCTTGCTTGCCTTCCAGCCACTGCTGGAAAGCTTTTAGGGCAAGATACACTGCCCTGATCTCCAGAACATTGATCTGAAGGGAGGACTCTTGCTGAGTCCACGTACCCTGAGCCCTGTGGTGGAGACAAACTGCTCCCCACCCTGACAGACTCGCGTCCGTCGTGACCCCCGCCCAGGATGGGGGTAGGAAGGATTTCCCCTTCGACAATGAAGTGGGAAGAAGCCACCACCGAAGGGAATCTTTGGCTGCCTGAGAGAGGGAGACGTTCCTGTCGAGGGACGTCGACTTCCTGTCCCATTTGCGTAGGATGTCCCATTGAAGAGGACGCAGGTGAAACTGCGCGAAAGGGACTACCTCCATTGCTGCCACCATCTTCCCCAGGAAGTGCATGAGGCGCTTCAGGGTGTGTGACTGACCTTGAAGGAGAGATTGCAACCCTGTCTGCAGTGACCGCTGTTTGTTCAGCGGAAGCTTCACTATCGCTGAGAGAGTATGAAACTCCATGCCAAGATATGTCAGCGATTGGGCCGGTGTCAGATTTGACTTTGGAAAATTGATGATCCACCCGAAACACTGGAGAGTCTCCAGAGTAGCGTTGAGGCTGTGTTGGCATGCCTCCTGAGAGGGTGCCTTGACAAACAGATCATCTAAGTAAGGGATCACCGAGTGTCCCTGAGAGTGGAGGACCGCTACTACCGTTGCCATGACCTTGGTGAAAACCCGTGGGGCTGTCGCCAGGCCGAAAGGCAGTGCCACGAACTGAAGGTGTTCGTCCCCTATGGCGAAACGCAGGAAGCGCTGATGCTCTGGTGCAATCTGCACGTGGAGATAAGCATCTTTGATATCGATCGATGCCAGGAAATCCCCTTGGGACATTGAGGCGATGACGGAGCGGAGGGATTCCATCCGGAACCGCCTGTTTTTTACGTGTTTGTTGAGCAGTTTTAGGTCCAGGACCGGACGGAAAGACCCGTCCTTCTTTGGAACCACAAACAAGTTGGAGTAAAAACCGTGACCCGGTTGCTGAAAAGGAACCGGAACCACCACTCCTTCTGCCTTCAGAGTGCCCGCCGCCTGCATGAGAGCATCGGCTCTCTCGGGAGGCGGGGATGTTCTTAAGAATCTAATCGGAGGACGAGAGCTGAACTCTATCCTGTAACCGTGAGACAGAATGTCTCTCACCCAACGGTCTTTTACCTGTGGCAGCCAGGAGTCGCAAAAGCGGGAGAGCCTGCCACCGACCGAGGATGCGGCGTGAGGAGGACGAAAGTCATGAGGAAGCCGCCTTGGTAGCGGTACCTCCGGCGGTCTTTTTAGGACGTGACTTAGACCGCCATGAATCGGAGTTCCTCTGATCCTTCTGAGGTCTTTTGGACGAGGAGAATTGGGACCTGCCCGCGCCCCGAAAGGACCGAAACCTCGACTGTCCCCTCCTCTGTTGGGGTATGTTCGGTTTAGCCTGGGGTAAGGATGTGTCCTTTCCCTTGGATTGTTTGATGATTTCATCCAATCGCTCACCAAACAAGCGGTCGCCAGAAAATGGCAAACTGGTCAAGCACTTTTTGGAAGCAGAATCTGCCTTCCATTTCCGCAGCCACAAGGCCCTGCGTATTGCCACCGAAGTGGCGGACGCAACCGCCGTCCGGCTCGCAGAGTCCAGGACAGCATTAATGGCGTAGGACGCAAATGCCGACGTCTGAGAGGTTAAAGACGCCACTTGCGGCGCAGACGTACATGTGACTGCGTCAATTTGCGCTTGACCCGCTGAGATCGCTTGGAGTGCCCATACGGCTGCGAATGCTGGAGCAAAAGACGCGCCGATAGCTTCATAGATGGATTTCAACCGGAGCTCCATCTGTCTGTCAGTGGCATCTTTGAATGAAGCCCCATCTTCCACTGCAACTATGGATCTAGCCGCCAGTCTGGAGATTGGGGGATCCACCTTGGGACACTGAGCCCAGCCCTTGACAACGTCAGAGGGGAAGGGTAACGTGTATCCTTAAGACGCTTGGAAAAAGGCTTATGGACAAGGTTGGTGTTTCTGGACTGCCCAGAAACGTACTCAATGTACGCTTGGGGTACCTGAAACGGAATCTGTCCTGCTGAAAAGCTGACTCCGCAGCCGTTGGGGCTGAGGGAGAAATACCCAACATTTGATTAATGGACGCTATAAGATCATTCACTATGGCGTCACCATCAGGTGTATCCAGGTTGAGAGCAGCCTCAGGATCAGAATCCTGATCAGCTACCTCCGCTTCATCATACAGAGAGTTGCTGAGACCCTGAACAATGTGATGATGTCCAGGGAAGCTCCCAGCGAGCTCGCTTAGGAGGTCTGGGACTGCGGTCCGTGTCAGAGCCTTCACCCTGGGACCTATGAGACACCCCGGGAGCACATTGTTGGTCCAACGGGGGGGACCAGGGTGCAAGATTCAACAGTGCCCATGGTCTGAGATACCGGTCTGGACTGCAAGGTTTCGAGCATCCCAGCCATAGTCTCAGAAAGTCTATCAGCAAAAACTGCCAACTCCGTCCCCGTCACCTGGACAGTGTTAACAGGTGGGTCTCCCTGGGCCACCATTAGCCGAGGCTCCGGCTTAGTAAGTGCTACAGGGGCCGTGCATTGCACACAATGAGGGTCTGTGGAACCTGCCGGTAGTATAGCCGTACATGCGGTACAGGCAGCATAGTAAACCTGTGCTTTGGCACCCTTGCTTTTCGGGGACAACATGCTATTATCTCCTCTGAGCAATCCAGGAGGGTATATAGCCAAAAATCAATAGTGCGACCGTACAGTGCAATGTATAGCATATAAATATATATGTACACTTCGGCACTAGTGGGGTCAGCACCTCAGGTGCTGCTTATGTGATCACCAGAATCCCTGTCTGGGACCCCCAGAGCTTGTCTCCCCTCTCCAGCAACAGAAAAGCTGACAGGAATGGCTGCCGGCGTCCTGTGGAGAGGAGGGGGCCGTGGGTGTGCCCTAGAAAGTGCGGGAATCCGGCGTCCCCACTGTGCTCAGTGAGAGGGGTGGAGTATGCAAAGCATGCTCCAGCTCTCAGCGCTGACGTCCTGTGCAGCATCACGCCCTTCCCCTGACTGGCAGGCCTGTGGGCGGGAAACAGTGAGACTAGGCCGCAAAAGCCGGGGACTAAAGTGATAAGCGCGGCCGGCGTATAAGCGCGGTCGGCGCGGAAGTCCCCGGCGCACTAACAGTCCCAGCCGCGCCGCTGTGTAAAAATCGCAGCGGCGGTCAGCGCGGCAGTCCCCCGTCAACTAACACACCCAGCTACGCTGCCGTGTGTAATGGCACAAGCGCGGTCAGTGCCGCCGTCCCCGGTGCACTAACACACCCAGCAGTGCTGCAGTGTGTCTGTGCGCGGTCCCCACGGGGACACAGAGTACCTCAAAGTAGCAGGGCCTTGTCCCTGACGATATTCGGCTCCTTGTCCAGCAGAATCCCCAGGGGCTGTGGATGGAGCACGGTCTCAGTGCCTGGAGACCGATTAGGATCCCACTTCACCCAGAGCCCTAAGGGGGATGGGGAAGGAAAACAGCATGTGGGCTCCAGCCTCCGTACCCGCAATGGGTACCTCAACCTTAACAACACCGCCGACAAGAGTGGGGTGAGAAGGGAGCATGCTGGGGGCCCTAGTATGGGCCCTCTTTTCTTCCATCCGACATAGTCAGCAGCTGCTGCTGACTAAACAGTGGAGCTATGCGTGCATGTGTGCCTCCTTCGCACAAAGCATTAGAACTGAGGAGCCCGTGATGCACGGGAGGGTGTATAGGCAGAAGGGGAGGGGCTTTACACTTTTAAGTGTAATACTTTGTGTGGCCTCCGGAGGCAGAAGCTATACACCCAATTGTCTGGGTCTCCCAATGGAGCGACAAAGAAAGAACAATTGCACATGAACAACATGTGTACACAAAAGAACAAACAGCCCGAAGGGAACAGGGGCGGGTGCTGGGTCTCCCAATAGGAGCTAGAAGAAAAGGAATTTACGGTAAGTAAACAAAATTCCCTTCTTCTTTGTCGCTCCATTGGGAGACCCAGACAATTGGGACGTCCAAAAGCAGTCCCTGGGTGGGTAAAAGAATACCCCGATAAAAAGAGCCGAAACAACGGCCCCCTCTCACAGGTGGGCGACCGCCGCCTGAAGGACTCGCCTATCTAGGCTGGCATCTGCCGAAGCATAGGCATGCACCTGATAGTGTTTCGTGAAAGTGTGCAGACTCGACCAGGTAGCCGCCTGACACACCTGCTGAGCCGTAGCCTGGTGCCGCAATGCCCAGGACGCACCCACGGCTCTGGTAGAATGGGCTTTCAGCCCTGAAGGAATCGGAAGCCCAGAAGAAGGGCAGGCTTCAAAAATCGGTTCCTTGATCCACCAAGCCAAGGTTCACTTGGAAGCCTGCGACCCCTTACGCTGGCCAGCGACAAGGACAAAGAACGCATCAGAGCGGCGCATTGGCGCCGTGCGAGACACGTAGATCCGGAGTGCTCTCACTAGATCTAACAAATGCAAATCCTTTTCATATTGGTGAATTGGATGAGGGCAAAATGAAGGTAAGGAAATATCCTGATTGAGATGAAAAGTGGACACCATCTTAGGGAGAAAGTCCGGGACCGGACGCAGAACCACCTTATCCTGGTGAAATACCAGGAAAGGGCCTTTGCATGACAGCGCTGCAAGCTCTGACACTCTACGGAGTGAAGTAACTGCCACTAGAAATGCCACCTTCTGCGAAAGACGTGATAAGAGAGACATCCCGCAGCGGTTCAAAAGGTGGTTTTTTGAAGAGCCCGTAGAACCATGTTGAGATCCCAGGGTTCCAGCGGACGCTTGTAAGGTGGGACTATGTGGCAAACTCCCTGCAGGAACGTGCGGGCCTGCGGAAGCCTGGCTAGACGCTTTGAAAAAACACGGAAAGCGCCGAGACTTGACCTATGAGGGAGCCGAGAGACAACCCTTGTCCAATCCCGATTGCAGGAAGGAAAGAAACCTGGGTAAGGCAAACGGCCAGGGGGTAAACCCCCTCTCAGAGCACCAGGCTAAGAAGATCCTCCAAGATCTGTAATAGATCTTGGCGGACGTTGGTTTCCTGGCCTGTCTCATAGTGGCAATGACATCTTGAGACAACCCTGAGGACGCTAAGAGCCAGGACTCCATGGCCACACAGTCAGGTTGAGGGCCGCAGAATTCAGATGGAAAAATGGCACTTGAGATAGCAAGTCTGGTCGGTCTGGGAGCGCCCACGGTTGCCCCCCCGTGAGATGCCACAGATCCGGGTACCACGACCGCCTCAGCCAATCTGGAGCGACGAGAATGGCGTGGCGGCAGTCGGACCTGATCTTGCGCAACACTCTGGCAGCATTGCCAGAGGAGGGAAAACATAAGGCAGTTGAAACTGCGACCAATCCTGAACTAAGGCGTCCGCCGCCAGAGCTCTGTGGTCCTGAGACCGTGCCATGAATGCCGGGACCTTGTTGTTGTGCCGAGACGCCATGAGATCGACGTCCGGCGGTCCCCAGCGGCAACAGATCTCTTGAAACACGTCCAGGTGGAGAGACCATTCCCCCGCGTCCATGCCCTGGCGACTGAGGAAGTCTGCTTCCCAGTTTTCTACGCCCGGAATGTGAACCGCGGAGATGGTGGAGGCTGTGGACTCCGCCCACAGCAGAATCCGCCGGACTTCTTGGAAGGCTTGACGACAGCGAGTGCCGCCCTGGTGGTTGATGTACGCAACCGCCGTGGCGTTGTCCGACTGTATGCGGATCTGCCTGCCCTCGAGCCCCCGATGGAACGCCTTGAGGGCTAGATACACTGCCCCTATCTCCAGAACATTGATCCGAAGGGAGGACTCTGTCGGAGTCCAGGTTCCCTGAGCCTTGTGGTGGAGAAAAACCGCTCCCTATCCTGACGGGCTCGCGTCCGTCGTGACCACAGCCCAGGATGGGGGCAGGAAGGATTTTCCTTTCGACAGAGAAGTGGGGAGAAGCCACCACTGAAGTGAGGTCTTGGCTTCCAGAGACAGAGAGACGTTCCTGTCCAAGGACGTCGGCCTCTTGTCCCATTTGCGGAGAATGTCCCATTGGAGAGGACGCAGATGAAATTGCGCAAATGGAACTGCCTCCATTGCTGCCACCATCTTCCCCAGGAAGTGCATGAGGCGCCTCAAGGGGTGCGACTGGGCCCGTAGAAGGGATTGCACCCCTGTCTGCAGCGACCGCTGTTTGTCCAGCGGTAGCTTGACCATCGCTGAGAGAGTATGAAACTCCATCCGGAGGTACGTTAGTGACTGGGTCGGAGACCAATTTGACTTTGGAAAATTGATGATCCACCCGAACCTCTGGAGAGTCTCCAGAGCAACGGTCAGACTGTTGACAAGCCACCCAGGAGGGTACATTGACTAGGATATCGTCTGGGTAAGGGATCACCGAGTGGCCATGAGAGTGTAGGATCGCTACGACGGATGCCATGACCTTGGTGAAGACCCGTGGGTCTGTCGCCAGGCCGAAAGGCAATGCCACAAATTGAAGGTGTTCGTCCCTGATGGCGAAACGAAGGAAGCGTTGATGCTCTTGAGCGATCTGCCATGGAGATAGGCATCTTTGATGTCGATTGATGCTAGGAAGTCACCTTGGGACATCGAAGCGATGACGGATCGGAGGAATTCCATGCGAAACCGCCTGGTTGTCACATGTTTGTTGAGCAATTTGAGGTCCAAAACGGAACGGAATGAGCCGTCCTTTTTTGGCACCACGAACAGATTGGAGTAAAAACCGTGACCGCGTTCCTGAATGGGAACGGGGATCACCACTCCTTCTGTTTTCAGAGTGTCCACCGCCTGAAAAAGCGCAATGGTCCGTTCGGGGGGCGGAGATGTTCTGAAAAAAACGAGTCGGAGGACGAGAGCTGAACTCTATCCTGTAACCGTGAGACAGAATGTCTCTCACCCATCGGTCTTGGAAATGTGGCCACCATGCGTCGCAAAAGCGGGAGAGCCTGCCACCGACCGAGGATGCGGTTTGGGGCGGCCGACGACCGCATTAATCTCAGCCAGAGAAGCTGAGATAGCTTGGAGTGCCCTCACGGCTGCGAAGGCCGGAGCAAAAGATGCGCCTATGGCTTCATAGATGGATTTCATCATAAGCTTTATTTGCCTGTCAGTGGCATCCATGAGAGATGAACCGACTGCCACTAATACTACGGATCTAGCCGCCATTCTGGGGACTGGAGGATCCACCTTGTGACACTGAGTCCAACCCTTAACTACGTCAGGAGTGAAAGGGTAACGTGTGTCATTAAGGCGCTTAGTAAAGCGCTTGTCCGGAAAGTTCTGTGCTTCTGGACAGCCTCTCTGGAGTTAGAGTGATCGAAAAAACGCACTCTGTGTACATTTGGGAAACCTAAACTGGTGTTTCTCCCAATGTGAAGCCGACTCCTCCATAGGAGAAGATGGGGAAGAGAGGTCTAGCACCTGGTTGATGGACGCTATAAGGTCATTTACTATGGCGTCCCCTTCAGGTGTATCCGGATTGAGAGCAACGTCAGGTTCAGAGCCCTGAGCTGCGATCTCCGCTTCATTCTCCCGAGAGTCCTCAAGCTGAGACCCCGAACAGCGTGATGAAGTCGTGGAAGGTTCCCAGCGAGCCCGGTTAGCCTGTCTGAGGCCGCGGTCCGTGTCGGAGTTCTCACCGTGGGATCTGGGTGTTACCCCAGGAGCCCCTTGTTGTACCGACCCAGAGGGGCCTGGGAGCGATGAACTCACAGCGCCCTGGCCCTGTGTTACCGGTCTGGACAGCAAAGCTTCCAGTATCTTAGCAGTCCCTCTGTTCATAGACTGGGCCATGGAATGTGAAAACGACTCAGAGAGTTGCTCAGTCAAACGTGCAAACTCTGTCCCTGCCATCTGTGCAGTGGAAACCAGTGGTACCACCTGAGCCAAGGGTCCCACCAGTGCCGGAGGCTCCGGCTGAGTGAGTGCCCCAGGGGCCATGCATTTGCAATGATAGGTGGAACCTGCCGGCCATATAGCCGCACAAGAGGTACAGGTTGCAAAGAAAGCCTGTGCCCTGGCACCCTTACTGTTTGCGGACGACCTGCTGTTGTCACCTCTTAGTAATCAGCGAGGGCATATAGCCAAAAGCAAATAGTGCTGCCGAACAGTGAAATCATATACCATATAAATATATATATATATATATATATATACACACACACTTCGGCACCCAAGGGTGGCCAGCACCCGATTGGGAAACTGGTGCCCCACAGTGCACAGTGAGGGGGGGGAAGAGGATACCAAGTATGCTCCAGCCCTCACTGCCGACGTCCATTCGGCCGTCCCGTCGTTACCCCTGACTGGCAGGCCCGGGAACGGGAGTATATGGTACTAGGCCGCAAGAGCCGGGGACTAAAGTTAAAAACGCGGCCGGCAAGCAGGCGCGGTCGGCGCGGTAGTCCCGGTCTCACCAACCCCACAGCAACCGCTGCGGCGTTTGCAACCCAGGTGCTGCATGCAGCGTCCCCAAAGGGGACACAGAGTACCTTATGGATGCAGGGCTCTGTCCCTGACGATGTCCAGTCTCCTGTCCGTCAGAATCCCCCAGGGGCTGCGGATGGAGCCCGGTCCCAGTGCACGGCGACCGGTTAGGAACCCCCTCTCCCATCAGCTGCAGAGCATTCTGCGATTCTCCACCGGCAGAATCATACTGAGAGCCATATAACAATGGCTGCCGGCGTTCCGAGGGGAGGAGGGAGCCGAGGGCGGAACAACAAAAGTGCGGGAATCTGCGCCCCATAGTGAACAGTGAGGGGGGAGAAGGACACGAAGTGTGCTCCAGCCCTCACCGTCGGCGTCATACCGACCGTCCCGCCCTTCCCCCTGACTGGCAGGCCCAGGGGCGGGAGTGTAACATACTAGGCCGCAAAAGCCGGGGACTAAAGTAAAAACCGCGGCCGGCAAACAGGCACGGTCGGCGCGGTAGTCCCGGTCAAAAAATCCACACCGCAGTCGCTGCAGCGTCTGAGGCCAAGGTGCTTCATGCACCGTCCCAAAGGGGACACAGAGTACCTGTAGATGCAGGGCCATGTCCCTGACGATACTCAGTCTCCTGTCCGGCAGATTCCCCCTGGGGCTGCGGAGGGAGCCCGGTCCCAGTGGCTGGATGACCGGTTAGGATCCCACTTCACCCAGAGCCCCTAAGGGATGGGGAAGGAAAACGGCATGTGGCTCCTGCCTGTGTACCCGCAATGTGTACCTCAACCTTAACAGCAGGGAGCATGCCGGGGGCCCTGTTAGGGGCCCTCTTTTCTTCCATCCGATATAATCAGCAGCTGCTGCTGACTAAAATGTGGAGCATTGTGTGAATATCAGCCTCCTTCAACACAAAGCATAAAACTGATGGGCCCGTGATGCACGGGAGGGTGTATAGGCAGAGGGGAGGGGTTACACTTTTTAAAGTGTAATACTTTGTGTGGCCTCCGGAGGCAGTAGCTATACACCATTTGTCTGGGTCTCCCAATGGAGCGACAAAGAAAATTCGGTCTCGTTACTCTATGGGGCCATTCCCATCTGCGATTGGTTTCTCAGCCCTAATCGGACCAAGAAAACAAACACAGCATGCTGCAGGTAGAATCTGATCCATATTCACTTGCACCCATACAAGTCTACGGGTGCGAATGAAACATCGCACTGCACTCGGATGACATCGGAGTGCAGTGTGAAAATCACATCAGCTGATAATGGAGGAGATGGAGAGAATAATCCCTCCCTCTACTCTGCAGGTCTATCCGATTGCAGAATCGGATCACAGTATGACGACACTCAGATCACGCTCGCAGCAGTGCAGGAGCCGAGGGTCATTAGCATATCGCATCCAATGCACTCACATCAGATGCCATACGCTCGTGTGGCCTTAGCCTTAAAGTCATCTCTATGCCTATAATGGGGAGTGAGAACTCCCTTTCTTGAGTTTCTTGGAACCACCAAATGTGAGTTTTGAAGAACCCCATTGAACTCCATAAAAAGAGGAATCAAAAGAACCAGTAAAAACTAGAGCTCATCCAGCTTTTTTCTGTGGGTCACATCCAGTTTCTGTCCACACTAGTTCTCATCCATAATGTCACATGTCCCACCTGCATCCAGCTGGACCGTCATGTACTTCCCACACTGATCCGGTCTTAGGAGCTTCAGCGCCATCGCTGACTCTTTTCTCTTCGTCTTCTCCTCCTTCTCCTGATTCCGGATCCTCTCTTTCTCTTGCTTCATGGCCTCTTTTACTTTCCTCCGTTCCTCTGCCAGTGACCGATCCGCTTCCACTTCATCAGGGTTTTTTCTCCTCCTGGTTCTTTTATTTGGACTGGGGGTTTTGGAACCAGATAAAGGCACAGGTAACGTACATGTTTGGACCTCAGCGGAGGGTTGAACTTCTGCATTCAGGTGAAGCTCCTTCGGTCCATCTGGAGACTTCTCAGAAGCTTCAAGTTCTTTATGAAGACATTCTTTTCTCGGCAATTCTACAGTCTTGGTATCATCCTTCTGAGCACTAGTAGACTCTTCCTCAGTCTCGGAGTCTGATATTTCCCAGGTTTTTGCTCTTTTTAGTATTTTTCTTGGGGACCTTGAAATAAAGCCTTTATTTTGTGCAGTTTCCATCACAAAATGTGATTATGATACATCTGATTTACTATTTTTTTCCATGAATTTTGTCATCCTCCTTAAATTAGGGGGCCTGTCGTAACAGATCAAGAATGGCTGGAGAATAAGAAAAAGAGGATATCATAGGATAACGTGAAGAACAGACACAAAAAACATGCAGAATATTACAAGCATCATCCTATAGTGCCTACATATAAAGCCTCATTCAGATGTCCATATTAAAGGGAACCGGTCACCAGATTTGGTGACTATAAGCTGCGGCCACCACCAGTGAGCTCTTATATACAGCATGCTAGAATGCTGTATATAAGAGCACAGGCCGCTGTGTAGAATGTAAAAATGACTTTATACAGTTAGGTCCAGAAATCTTTGGACACTGACACAATTTTGGCGAGTTGGGCTCTGCATGCCACCACATTGGATTTGAAATGAAACCTCTACAACAGAATTCAAGTGCAGATTGTAACGTTTAATTTGAAGGTTTGAACAAAAATATCTGAGAGAAATTGTAGGAATTGTACACATTTCTTTACAAACACTCCACATTTTAGGAGGTCAAAAGTAATTGGACAAATAAACCAAACCCAAACAAAATATTTTTATTTTCAATATTTTGTTGCGAATCCTTTGGAGGCAATCACTGCCTTAAGTCTGGAACCCATAGACATCACCAAACGCTGGGTTTCCTCCTTCTTAATGCTTTGCCAGGCCTTTACAGCCGCAGCCTTCAGGTCTTGCTTGTTTGTGGGTCTTTCCGTCTTAAGTCTGGATTTGAGCAAGTGAAATGCATGCTCAATTGGGTTAAGATCTGGTGATTGACTTGGCCATTGCAGAATGTTCCACTTTTTTGCACTCATGAACTCCTGGGTAGCTTTGGCTGTATGCTTGGGGTCATTGTCCATCTGTACTATGAAGCGCCGTCCGATCAACTTTGTGGCATTTGGCTGAATCTGGGCTGAAAGTATATCCCGGTACACTTCAGAATTCATCCGGCTACTCTTGTCTGCTGTTATGTCATCAATAAACACAAGTGACCCAGTGCCATTGAAAGCCATGCATGCCCATGCCATCACGTTGCCTCCACCATGTTTTACAGAGGATGTGGTGTGCCTTGGATCATGTGCCGTTCCCTTTCTTCTCCAAACTTTTTTCTTCCCATCATTCTGGTACAGGTTGATCTTTGTCTCATCTGTCCATAGAATACTTTTCCAGAACTGAGCTGGCTTCATGAGGTGTTTTTCAACAAATTTATCTCTGGCCTGTCTATTTTTGGAATTGATGAATGGTTTGCATCTAGATGTGAACCCTTTGTATTTACTTTCATGGTGTCTTCTCTTTACTGTTGACTTAGAGACAGAAACACCTACTTCACTGAGAGTGTTCTGGACTTCAGTTGATGTTGTGAACGGGTTCTTCTTCACCAAAGAAAGTATGCGGCGATCATCCACCACTGTTGTCATCCGTGGACGCTCAGGCCTTTTTGAATTCCCAAGCTCACCAGTCAATTCCTTTTTTCTCAGAATGTACCCGATTGTTGATTTTGCTACTCCAAGCATGTCTGCTATCTCTCTGATGGATTTTCTCTTTTTTTTCAGCCTCAGGATGTTCTGCTTCTCCTCAATTGAGAGTTCCTTAGACCGCATGTCTGGTCACAGCAACAGCTTCCAAATGCAAAACCACACACCTGTAATCAACCCCAGACCTTTTAACTACTTCATTGATTACAGGTTAACGAGGGAGACGCCTTCAGAGTTAATTGCAGCCCTTTGAGTCCCTTGTCCAATTACTTTTGGTCCCTTGAAAAAGAGGAGGCTATGCATTACAGAGCTATGATTCCTAAACCCTTTCTCCGATTTGGATGTGAAAACTCTCATATTGCAGCTGGGAGTGTGCACTTTCAGACCATATTATATATATAATTGTATTTCTGAACATGTTTTTGTAAACAGCTAAAATAACAAAACTTGTGTCACTGTCCAAATATTTCTGGACCTAACTGTAATACTTATCTAAATGGTTGTGACAAACACAGCTTCACTTTGTCCCGCTCACCTGCTTGCTGCCAGAGATTGCTTATCCAGGACTGTGCACGGAAAGGAAGGTAGCAGAACTCATTTCATGTGTATAGAAAAAATTCCAGCACCAAGTCCATAGGAAATCTTCATTAAAAATTCATCTTTTTATTTATCAAAACTTATAAAAATCCATGTTAGCAATTGCCCCAACAGAGGACGCGTTTCGAACGACAAAGTTCTTAATCCGTCTCTAATTCCTCTAAGAAAAAATGGACTCATTAAAAAGGGCTGAAACCCCAACATGAACCTAATTAACCAGTAGAAGGTTTCGAACGTGAAGCAAAGAAATCCTCCCATTAACCCTTCATATTCGAAGTCCCAAAAGAAGATCAAACATGGTATAATCAAAGAGAAAAAACACCAAACAATGGGATTTATTATCCCAGGGGTTTTCCTCTATAGTATGTTATTTTTATGAATATTTTCTAGCACACTTTCCATGGAGTCCATATTTTCTTAATCAGAACCGGGACAATGGAGAATGATAAACATTTCATTTCTCTCCGATCTTATATTCATAATCACATGAAAACGAAATTATAAAAATTTACAACAAAATTACAAAAAACAAAATCCAAAAAAATCAAAAATTATTTTTACACTAAGCATGTTATTTCCTCTAATATGCATATAACACATCATTCCTCCCGTTTAACCCCATTGAATACCCACACCAGGGGTTCTTTGTTTTTTCTCTCTTTTTCTCTATAGTGTGTTATTTTTATGAATATTTTCTAGCACCCTTTCCATAGAGTCCACTTTTTCTCAATCAAAAACGTGACAGTGGAGAATGATAAACATTTCATTTCTATCCGATCTCATATTCATAGTTACATAAAAAACAAAATTATAAAAATTTCCAACAAAATTTCAAAAAACGGAAAATCAAAAAATCAAAAATTATTTTTACATTCCGAATGTCATTTCCCTTAATATGCATATAACACATCATTCCTCCTGTTCAACCCCATTGGATACCTAGTTCCCATCAAGAAAATCCACTTGATCTCTCTATGCAGCAATAACTTCTTCAGATCACCTCCCCTTTTAGGCAGTTTTACTTTCTCTATCGCATTTACTCTCATATCTGTCAAAACTCCCGCATGTACGTCCCTAAAATGTTGCGATACTGCAGATAAACTCCTCGTTGTTACATTACTTGTGTCATACACATGCTCTGAAATTCTCCTTCTCAAAGCACGTGATGTACTCCCAATATATTGCAATCGGCAGGTCACACAAGAGACCAAGTACACTACATAATCCGTACCACAGTTTATCATAGTATTTATTTCATAACTTTTACCTTGACTGAATGAAGAAAAACTCTTGGTACCATGCATAAAAACGCAGGAACCGCACGATCTATGTCCACACTTATAAGATCCTTTTGTTGGAAGCCAGTTCCCTGTGGGTCCCTCCACTCTACTCAAATCAGACCTATTCCTGTGGTCACTCGGTGACAATAATGTATTCAAAGCTGTATTCCTTTTAGACACAAACTTCACTCCTTTTTTAAGAATTTTATACAATGTCTCATCAGTTGTTAATATCGGCAAATATTTTTTGACCACATGTACCACTTCATGATAGTTCTTACTGAATTTTGTGGAGAAAACCACAGGAAACTCAGACCTCCTCACTACCTCTTTCGTCTCCAAATACTGCGACCTGCTTTTTAAGTTAGTTTTCTCTTTGGCTCTTTCCAAATTATCTCGACGGTATCCTCGGGCCACAAATCTTTCATCAATAATTCCACATTCAAGTTGATAACCCTCCTCACTCGTACAACATCTCTTTGCTCGTATGTATTCACCTGTTGGGATGTTTTCAATAATATGCCTAGGGTGACAACTCCCTGCATGAAGCAGAGAATTCCCTGCTGACGGTTTCCGATACAATTTGCATTCTATCATTCCCTTATCATGATCTCCCTTCAAATTCATATCCAAGAAATTTATTTCTTCATTCTCATGCTGGTGGGTAAAAAATAAATTATGAGCATTATTACTAATATAGGATAAAAAATCCTTCACTCCATCCTTCTCTCCTTTCCATATAATAACTATATCGTCTATATACCTAAGGTATATAGCCAGATCTTGTGAGAAAGGATTAGAGTGATTAAAAATATATTGCTCCTCCCACCAGAACATGAATATTCCTGCCAAAGATGGTGAAAATTTAGAACCTATGGAACATCCCTGCAGTTGAACATATCGGTTATTCAAAAATGAAAAATAATTATTCTTTAACAGGAAACCTGTCACTTCCAGTATAAATTCCTGTAAGTCCGGCGTGTAGCCAGAATACCGCTCGAGCTGATTTTTCAGAGCCAAAATCGCAAGATAATGTGGGATCGACGTGTAAAGCGTCTGTACATCACATGCCAACCAGCTATAATTTTTCTTCCATTCTACTTTTGACAATATATTCAACACTTGTTTTCCATCCAAGACAAAACTTGGAGATACCTTTGCTAGTGCCTGTAGATGGTCATCAAGCCATTCCGACAAATGCTCTGTCATTGACCCAATACCCGAAATTATAGGTCTAAAACTAGGTGGAAATAAATTCTTATGTGATTTGGGGAGAGCATGTAGTAGTGATGTACGTGGACATGAGGGAACAAAATACTCTTTTTGCCTAGCATTAATCAATCCCAATTGCAAGCCCTCATCAGTTAACCTCTCCAGGGCCACTCTAACTCTTTCTACAGGATCATAATCTATGCTTTTATATGTTTCACTATCCTTAAGCAATTTCAAAATTTCTCTCTCATATAGTCCCACGTCCATCACCACTACCGCTCCCCCTTTATCAGAATTTTTTATAATAATATTCGGGTTATTCTGCAGTGTTTTTATAGCCTCCTTCTCTTTCTTCGAAAGATTCTGCGCCATGGTTTTTTTCTGGTTATACAAAATTGTAAGCTCTTTCTCAACAACATTTTGGAAATCTGTCATTTGATCTGTTCTAGAAACAATCGGATAAAAATCTGGGTTAGGTATCTTCCTATTCCTAATCATCTCATTATGAACATTAGGTTCCAAAATATCTGCAGAGAGATCTCTCAAATCCTGCAATGCTAATTGCTCACGGAATGAGGAGGGGGAAAAAAACGCATCAGTTTGATGCGGTTCCTCCAGCTCCTCATTCCGATCGCAAAAGAAATGTCTCCTAACCGTCAACTTTCTAACAAATCTGTTTACATCAAGTATAGTTTCAAATAAATCGAAACCCCTATTCGGTACAAAATTTAAACCTTTTTCCAAGACTTTGATCTCATTTTCATTCAAAATACAAGCTGAAATATTTATTACAGACTGCACCTTTTCTTCTATTTTTTCTTCCCTCTCGTAAAGTGTCCATGCTGATACTCCTTTCCTTCTATGCCTGCAGCCGGCCCTCCTTGTTTTTTTCTTTGGTTTCTCTGGAAAAAATATTGGTTTTTTGAAATCCCCATGGAAGTCGATGGGTCCTCCACATTATTTTCAGATGCATCCGTATTATAATCTGTGGATTCTAAGTCCGTTGTTTCAGGGTCCGTTGAAGAAAAGCTCACTTTATTCTGGTTCCCTCTATTTCTTGTTTTTAAGATAGATTTTGGACCGTCTCGAGGATATCTCCGATAACCATGCCATGTATAAACTCGATCATTCTCATAGTCCCTTGAATCTCTACTAAACTTTTTTTCTTTAAAGGCTGTGATCTTGTCCTCCAATGCAGTGATTTTTTTATTTACTTGTTCCTTCATGACTTTATATGACTCCAAGCTGTTATATTGTGTCAATGAGTTCTCCACTTCTCTCATTCTACCTTCCAAATCCGTTAATTTGCACTGTTCCTGTTCAATAATAAGCTTGATCAATTTTCCTGAACATTCTGACAAAATCAGATTCCACTTAGTCATAAATTCCTGATTAAACTCAGTGGTAGGTCTCTTGCTCATGCGGAGCCCCCTGGGAATCATCCCTTTATCCAGGTATGCCTGTAAGGTCTTACTGTCCCACCATGTGCGGATTCTAGAAGACATAATCCTCTCCAGATCCCACATGAGTTTACTCAACTCCACATGCTCCTCCACAGGAATATCTTGTGCATTTATGGAAAAAATCTTCGCTGCTTTTTCCATCCTTCTCTGGTTATTAATGTTAAAAAAATCATCATCTTGTACATATGTATCACTTTGAGCAATCTCCATCTTCTTAACATATTGCAGCTGGGAGTGTGCACTTTCAGACCATATTATATATATAATTGTATTTCTGAACATGTTTTTGTAAACAGCTAAAATAACAAAACTTGTGTCACTGTCCAAATATTTCTGGACCTAACTGTAATACTTATCTAAATGGTTGGTACAGTGCAGATGGGAGTCTCCGTTCTCCGGGTGCGGCGCCTCCTCTTTCGGCCATCTTTGTCCTCCTTCTTCTGAAGCCTGGGTGCATGACGCGTCCTACGTCATCCACACTCGCCGGCATTGAGGTCCTGCGCAGGCGCACTACAATACTTTGATCTGCCCTGCTCAGCACAGATCAAAGTGCACCTGCGTAGGACCTCAATGCCGGCCAGTGTAGATGACGTAGGATGCGTCATGCACCCTGGCTTTAAAAAGATGGAGGACAAAAATGGACAAAAGAGGAGGCGCTGCACCCGTAAAACGGAGACACCCATCTGACCTGTCTGCACCGCACCGCCCTTTAGGTGAATACTATAAAGTCATTTTTACGTTCTACACAGTGGTCTGGGCTCTTATATACAGCATGATAAAATACTCTATATAAGAGCCCACTGGTGGTGGCCGCAGCTTATAGGCCCCAAATCTGGTGACAGGTTCCCTTTAAGTCTGGATCTTCTTACATCAGTGGCTTTTTTACAAACATACGGCGCGATTCATTACTGCATTTATAACTTTTTTTGTACATTTCTTGCTTTGCGATCTATTCTTTAAATTTGCACCTATTTTTAACTTCTATTTTATGTGTTCACCTGTTTGTTTTTAATATTAGAAATTAAGGAAGAGGTTTGGAGGTTCCCGATAAATTCTGGTGATTTATCATAAAAACATTCCTAAAAATTTGTACTCCCCATTTCTTTGAGATGGCTGGATTGTCATTGTAAATAAACACCTGTACCTTGTTCCTCCCCATTGTAGATTGTAAGCTCTCACGAGCAGGGTTGTCTTTATTTTTGCTCTAATTATTGTATTTTATATACATAACTGATATTTGCTTGTATATGAACCTCTGAATTGTAAGGCGCTGTGGAATATGTTGGCGCTATAGAAAGATTTTTTATTATTATTACTCTATATATACCACCCCCTCCTCGTCTGCAACATTTAGCAGAACACACAACTGTTTGCTCTAAAAAGTAGTAAAACGGGTAAAAACAAGAAATAAAGAGCAAATTTTATCTTGTGCAAAATTCATGACTTTTGTGCGTCATTTTAAAGAATGTGGAGCAAAAACGTCAAAAATAGCAAGATACAAAAACATAAAAAGCTACTTAAAATAAACTGCAAATGACGAATCGAGCCCTAGAAACATCATTGATGTCTAAATGTGGCCTCAAAAGAAGGTAAGAGTCTGAGGCAGAATGATGCTTGAAATTTAGTTTTCTTGTTTTTATTGATGCAAAGGTCCAAAGAAAATTATTCTAACGTTTCGGCCTTAACATTTAGGCCTTCGTCAGAGATAGTCTATATGGTCGTAGAAGAAAAATACGTATTCATATAAGTGAAATCCCTATAAAAGGAAAATGGCCGCCTTTGCTGTATGTCACTGATGGTATGTCAGTGGTCTCCGTGTGGATTCCTATGGTGCACGTGGTAGTGGGAAATCATGATGATTTCCCACTACCACGTGCACCATAGGAATCCACACGGAGACCACTGAACACACAGGAGTTTCTCCTTTTCCAGGAGTGGAACTGATCTCCTTACTATTACTATCTTCTGATACATGATACCCTATGCCCATTACCTAATAGACTAAGACTATGCCACTCTGTTATTCATACCCTTAGGGTGTTTGTCCAGATTGGGACTCATCATAGACTATCCCCATTAAGTGATCATATAAGTCACCAGATATGACTAATGGTACCTTTTCGACTACAATAGATACTATTCCTCCAAGTATTTTGACATATACCGTCCATATAGGTACCGCGGAGTGGATCCTAGCACATCCGTGTTTTCTTTGAATTTTCTTTTCCTGTTTTATGACATACCATCAGTGACATACAGCAAAGGCGGTCATTTTCCTTCTACGGGGATTTCACTTATATGAATACGTATTTTTCTTCTACGACCATATAGACTCTGACGAAGGCCTATATGTTAAGGCCGAAACGTTAGAATAATTTTCTTTGGACCTTTGCATCAATAAAAACAAGAAAACTAAATTTCAAGCATCATTCTGCCTCAGACTCTTACCTTCTTTTGTGTGCCCGAGTTATTGTTTTTCTAGACTGTGATATTTTCTCGGTGGCACCTATTTTCTAAATAGTGAGCCAGACTTTATTTCTTCACTTAAATGTGGCCTCAGACCAGTTTCACATGTCCGACATTCACGTACAGACCATCTGAGGGTCTCAGTAGCCTTACAGGCACGATGCTGTTATCTTGGGGTAAAAAAAAACCCACTGTTGACCCACACAAGACAGACGTGTTAAAAACGCATATGTCCCTCCATGTGCCGTGATTCACGCTACAAGTGGGTTACATAGTTACTTAGGTTGAAAAAAGACCTATATCCATCTAGTTCAACCTTCCTCCACCAGTTCTACATTTGGTCACTAAGTCATTTATAACCAGCAGTGTTGTGTACTGAGGGTTGTCCATGTGCAATCCATGATACGTGATCCATCATCCGTGATTGCACATGGCGATAAACTTACCTGTTCCAGCTCCTTCTGTCCGTGGTGCTGAACTCTTCGGCTCTGCTGTGTTTCTGGCCGCCGCTGCAGCTACTTCCGGGTCACGGTATAGGGCATATGCATGAGCATAACGAGCCGGCTCAGAAGCAGTGGCCAGAGACTGGAGACTCACTGGAGAAAGTGAGTATAAAATGCTTCCTATTTTCATTGTCCGTGTTTTTCTGGTACGTGTTTCTTGGATCACACCATAGCGTGGTCCGTAGGACATCAGTGATGCCAGAAAAAAATAGACATGTCTCCATGAGGAGCACACAGACACGTGTGTACGCCGCACGGAGACACGGTCAGTGAAAAATTACTGATGTGTGCGCAGACCCATTGATTTTAATGGGTCTGCATATGTCCCTGATTTTGGTATGTATAAAAAAACTGTCACATACGTACCAGAATCACTGACGTGTGAAAGAGGCCTAAGGTGGAGAAGTCTACCCATAAAAGTTGGGGAGTGTGAATATTGTCCATCAAAAAAAGATTATCGTAACCACTGGTGGACACAGACAGAAAAGGGTTCCTGAGCCAGAACAGTATAGGAGCCCTTTGCAGCCGAAAAGCTCATCATAATACAAAATTCCTTCTGCTTTGGAGGTGGAAATGCCCCCCCCGACCTCTTGGGCCCCTGTATGGCCGCATAGGTTGCACCAATGATATGTCCACCCCTGATCAGAACCATGTGATTGCTGACATCCTTCTATGATTAGTTTAAGGCTGTGTGTCCACGGGAGTTCGCACCTGTGGATTTTGCTGCAGAGAACCTGTGGATTTATCTGAATTTTCTAGATAAATCCGCAGGTTTCAGCAAGTACAGACACTCACCAGTTCTCCTATGGGACAAGGGGAGTGTGGAGTGTCTGTGTTTATGCTGCGGTATGTGCGGCTGCGGTATATGCTGCGCAGCCACACATAACTGAATGTCAATTATTCCTGCGGAAATACCTGTGGATGTCCCGCCTCTCTACTATGGAGATAGAGGCCGGGGGGCTTCCGCAGATAAGTCGCATGAATGTCCGCAGGTTTTCCACAGATATTTCGCTGGAATCCCGCAGCAATGGATAGCTGCGGATTCCGGGAAACCTGCGGACGTATCTGCAGATATATCACCTAATTGTGCAGTATATAATTAGGACAACAAAGTTTGGGGGGGGGGGGGTTACAGAAACAGCGCCACATTGTGTGCAGGTTGTGTCTGGTATTGCATCTCATGTGTATCCACTTCAATGGACACAAGATGATTTCCTGTTTCTGGAAGGACACCACCATGTTTTTCTAAATATCTGCAACTTCTCTAAAACAAACAACTTATCAGCAGCTACTTACATGACATAACAGCTCTTTTCTCTTCTTGCACAAACCCCATCATCCTAACAAAATCCTCTCCATGTGCAACGAAGGGTGTAGATGTTACCCTCCCAGTCCCTGGCTCAACGTGGCTCCATCAAAATGGCTCCTTCATAAAGACAACTTTGTTTTTTCCCTAACTACACACCTAACTACACAATTGGTCACATGACCAGACAGGGTATGTCACGTGAAACGGCTGTCAGCGTCCATTTTTGTTTTGGGCAGATTTTTTTTATTGTTTTTTTATGAAGATAAATAACATAATTTTATTCACTTCACGTTCCCAATACAGCTTGGACTAAACGGAATTCAAAGTCAAAATATGATTTCTAAATGAATTTGCTGTTATTGTGAATAAAGTTAGTTGGAAAAAAAAAAAAAAAAGATTCCTAATAGGTGTGCGCGTCGCTCGGATCACGTGACTTAGGTTGACAACGCCCTGACGTCATCAGTCCGCGACATTGCTGAGATTCTGGGGGTCACCCTCACGTGTTTGGCGGTCTGCATTGAGGGATCATGGCGAAGAAAAAGAAGTTAGGGCTCATTGCCGAGATGGCCCGAAAGATCCGGGCGTACAGAGAGCTGAAGAACCGGCCCCGGGATTCCCAGCGCTATGCATTGGATTACGAGGTCATTGCGTCTTTTGCTCTGCAGAAAAAAAGTCGCATGTATATTTTTTTCCTCATACTTGAAAATAATTATGTCATGCATTGCGCACCTGCAGCTTCTGATCGCACTGGGGTCGCTGCTGACTGCAGCTTAGGTGCGACACAACTCATTCCATTCATTTCAATGAGGAATATCTGTGAATTTTATTACATAAAAATAAATGCCAGCATCCAAAATTACCATCCAGCCATAGCCAGGGGGGCTGGAAATAGAAGAAAAGTTGAGCCACTGGTAAAATAGTGCAACTTTCTGTGCTTCAAGCATCACGTGTATAATGGGAGTGTAGTGCAGTCAGGTTGGTTTGAAAATAGCTATTCACTGGACAACCCCTTTAAATTAACTATCACCCATACACATAATTTAAAGGGGTTGTCCAGTGAAAAGCTATCACCCCAACAGGAGATGTGATGACTTATTGATCAGAGGGGTCCGCCCGCTTGGATCTGCACTGGGTGGCGGGGGGTTGAGTGGGCACCTTTATCTCAGCAAGGCTGGAGTCACACTTGCGTATTACTCGCACAAGTGCGATGTGAGAAAATTTGGCATTGCGCTCAGCCCTATGTAAGACAATGCTGCAGCTCAGATCTGCGTGTTTTTCCTCAGCCCTAATCAGACTGAGGAAAATAAAATCGCAGCATGCTGTGATTGTCTGCGAGAGCCGTATCACTTGCACCCGTTCAAGGGTATGGGTGCAAGAGAAACATCGGACTGCACTCAGATGTTATCCAAGTGCAATGCGATATACGCACGGACTGACAATATAGGAGGTAGGGGGGATTAACCCCTCCCTCTCCTCTGCAGCGCCCGCCCTCACCTCCGCAGCTATGACCTGATCGCAGGATCGGGTCACAGTCGTATGACACTCTGATCACGCTCGCAGAAGAACCTGAGCCAGGGTCATTAGCATATCGCACCCGTTGCTCTCGCATAACGTGACTCCAGCCTAAGGCTATGTGCACACGGGAGTTTGTACCTGCGGATATATCTGCAGGTACGGCTACAAGTTTCCCGCAGCTGCCCGACGGAATCCGCAGCTGTTTTTAGCTGCGGTAGTACGGTGAAATAGCTGCGGAAAACCTGCGGACATTCATGCGGCTTACCTACGGAAGTCCTGGCCCTATCTCTATAGTGGAGAGCCGGGATTTCCGCAGGTAATTCCCGAGAAAGAATTGACATACAATTACGTGCGGCTGCGGGACATCCGCAGCATATTCCGCAGCCGCACGTATCCACAGCATGGACACAGAACTCCCCATGTCCCATAGGATAACATGGGGAGTGTCTGTACATGCTGAAACCTGCGGATTTATCTGGAAAATCTGCAGGTTTAATCTCCCGTGGGCATATAGCTTACGGGCTAGCACACACGTCGAGTAATACGGAGCGAGTGGAATGCGATAAAAAATTGCACTCCACTCAGACCAATATTACTCTATGGGGCCGCTGTTTTTTCTCAGCCCTAATCGGACCGAGAAAACAATTGCAGCATGCTGCGGGTGGAATGTGATCCTGTTTCACTCGCACCCATTCAAATCTATGGGGGTGAGATAAACATCGCATTGCACTTGCATTACAACAGTGTACAACGAATTCAGTGCGATTCTCACATAAGCCAGCGATGGAGGCGATACAGAGATAAATCTTTCCCTCTCCTCCGCAGCTGTGGTCTTTTCGCACTATCGAATCACAGTCACATGACACTCAGCTCCCCCTGTGCTGCGAGCGTGAGCCAAGTGTCATGCGAGCAGAGCACTCACACTAATTCTCGCGTGGCCCCATCCTAAGGCTCTGTTCACATGTCTTGTAATCATCCATTACAACAGATCCAACAGCAATCTGGGGGGTTTTTTTTTCCCCATTTTTAAATAATCGGTTTCTGCTGGATCTGTTTTTTTTTAAACATTGGAGTCTATGTAAACTTATCTGTTAACTGATGCTATTAAGTCAGCCACTTTCTTCCATTTGTAAAGGATCCAGTTTTCTTTGTCGCTCCATTGGGAGACCCAGACAATTGGGTGTATAGCTATTGCCTCTGGAGGCCACACAAAGTATTACACTTAAAAGTGTAAGGCCCCTCCCCTTCTGGCTATACACCCCCAGTGGGATCACTGGCTCACCAGTTTTGTGCTTTGTGCGAAGGAGGCAACACATCCACGCATAGCTCCACTTTTTAGTCAGCAGCAGCTGCTGACTATGTCGGATGGAAGAAAAGAGGACACATATAGTGTCCCCAGCATGCTCCCTTCTCACCCCACTGTATGTCGGAGGTGTTTGTAAGGTTGAGGTACCCATTGCGGGTACGGCGGCAGGAGCCCACATGCTGATTCCTTCCCCATCCCTTTTTACAGGGCTCTGGGTGAAGTGGGATTTACCGGTCTCCAGGCACTGAGACCGTGCTCCATCTACAGCCCCTGGAGAAGATGCTGGATGGAGCGGAGTACATCAGGGACATGGCCCTGCTTCCTCAAGGTACTCTGTGTCCCCGTGCATTTGGCGCTCAGACCGCAGCATGCTGGGTGTTGTAGTGCGCCGGGGGACATCAGCGCTGCGGCGCCTGTGCCATGGCCTCATTCAGCTTTGCTGAAGCAGGCTCACTTATGGGAATTGGTCGCGCCGGCCGCTGGGACTGCGGCGCGGCTGGCACTTGTAGTGCGCCGGGGACTTCAGCGCGGCCTGCGCTTTTACGGCGGCCGCGCTGATAACTAGAGTCCCCGGCTTTTGCGGCCTGCTTCCGTTCGTTCCCGCCCCCAGACCTGCCAGTCAGGAGAGGGGCGGGACGCTGGCCACTTCCAGGAATCGGTCGCGCCGGCCGCTGGCAGCGGCGCGGCTGGCACTTGTGGTGCGCCGGGGACTTCAGCGCGGCCCGCGCTTTTACGGCGGCCGCGCTGATAACTAGAGTCCCCGGCTTTTGCGGCCTGCTTCCGTTCGTTCCCGCCCCCAGACCTGCCAGTCAGGAGAGGGGCGGGACGCTGGCCACTTCTATGAATCGGTCGCGCCGGCCGCTGGAACTGCGGCGCGGCTGGCACTTGTGGTGCGCCGGGGACTTCAGCGCGGCCCGCGCTTTTACGGCGGCCGCGCTGTTAACTCGAGTCCCCGGCTTCTGGGCCTAGTCTCCCTTCGTTACCGCCCACAGCCCTGACAGTCAGGGTAGGGGCGTGACGCTGCATAGAGCAGAGCTGAGAGCTGGAGTATGTTTTGCATACTCCACCCCTCTCACTGTGTGCACTGTGAATCCGGATTCCCGCACTTTCTCAGGCACGCCCACGGCTTCCTTCTCTACAAGGACACCGGCAGCCATTAGTGTCAGTTTCTGTACGATACAGAGACAAGTGTGGAAGACCCTGGCATTCTGATAGTCACACAATCGCTGCAACAGGCGTTAAGCAGCACCTGTGGTGCTAACCCCACTAGTGCAGAAGTGCACTTATAGATATGCTTGTACTATATACATTGCACTGTTTGGTCGCACGTTGTATATACCCTCCTGGATTATGCGGAGGAGTTATCAGCATATTCTCTGTGTAAAACAAAGGTGCAGAACCACATGTTTTTCTATACAGCTGGTACAGCATGTACGGCTATACGGCCGGCAGGTTACATAGACTCCCATTGTATGCACTATGGCCAGGGGATGAGGACGGTGTCTGCAGTATTTACTGACAGTTTTTCTGAGACTATGGCTATGATACTAGAAGCCTAGCAGTCCGGACATGTCTCTCACAATATGGGCACTGTTGAATCATTGATCCATGGCCCCCCTCAGTGTGAATAACTAACAGCTCCGGGAATGTCACACGCATCCCAGAGTCACGGCTCTGCACGGACGTCAGTCCCAGACAGCCTAAGTGGGCTCGCTATGAGCGGCCTCGGTTTCATCAGGGTCCTAACAGAAGGACTCGCTGTGTAATGAGGCGGAAGTAGCGGCTCAGGATTCTGATCCTGAGACCGCTCTCAATCTGGATACACCTGATTGTGACGCCATAGTAAATAATCTTATAGCGTCCATCTATAGAATGTGGGTTATTTCTCACAGCTCCTCCAGTGGAGGAGTCAGCTTCACGTATTTTTCTGGACCACTCTGCCTTCAGAGAGGCAGTCCAGGAACACCACGCTTATCCAGATATGCGCTTCTCCAAACGGCTTAGGATACACGTTATCCCTGTCCCCTGACTTGGTCAAGGACTGGACCCAATGTCCCGAGCGGCATCCTCCAATCTCCAGGCTTGTAGCTAGATCCATAGTTGCAGTGGGAGATGGAACTGCAAACTCAAAGATGCCACTGACAGACAGATGGATCTCTGGTCGACAGCCATCTATGAGGCTGTCGGCGCACCGTTGGCTCCGGCATTCTCTCCCTTGGGGCACTCCAAGCTATTTCAGCTTGTCTTACACAGATTGACACGGTTACACGTACATCTGTGCCGCAGGTGGCATCCTTAACCTCTCAAATGTCTGCATTTGTTTCTTACGCGATTCAGGTTGTCCTGGACTCTGCGAACCGTGCGGCGGTAGCCTCCGCTACTCCGTGTTTTTAAGCAGAGCCTGGTCTGCTCGTTAAGTGAATGGAAGGCAGATTCTGCTTCCAAAAAAGGTTGCCTAACCAGTTGCCTTTTTCTGCTGACCGACTGTTTGGTGAGCGTTGGATGTAACCATCAAACAGTCCAGGGGTAAGGATTCATCCTTTCCTCAGCCCGGACACAACAAACCCCAACAGAGCAAGAGGCAGTCGGGGTTTTCGGCCTTTTCGAGGCTCGGGCAGGTCCCATTTTTCCTCGTCCAATGTGGACTCAAAAGGATCAGAGGAGCTAAGATTCTTAGCGGGCTCAGTCTCGCCCAAAAAAGCGACAGTCTGAAAACCCGCTTCCAAGGCGGCTTCCTCATGACTTGCGGCCTCGGTCGGTAGCAGGCTCTCCCGCCTTGGCGATATTTAGCTGCCATAGGTCAATGACCATTGAGTGTGAGACATTCTGTCTCACGGGTACAGGATAGAGCTCACTTCTCGTCCTCCAACTCGATTCTTCAGAATTTCTCCACCTCCCGGCCGGGCCGCTGCTCTTCTGCAAACAGGGTGCACTCTATAGGCAGAAAGAGTGATGACCCCCGTTCCTCTTCAGGAACAAGGTCACGGTTTTTACCCCAAATTCTTTGCGGTACCTATAAGAACGGGCCGTTCCGTCCCGTTCTGGATCTAAAAATGCTCAGCAAGCTCGTGGACACCAGGCGGTTCCGGATGGAATCCCTCCGCCATGTCATCGCCTCAAGGTCCCAAGGATATTTCCTAGCATCATTAGGCATCAAGGATGCTTATCCACACGTGCCGATTGATCCAGAGCACTAGCGTCTCTACGCTTCGTTATAGGAGACGAACACCCTCTGTTCGTAGCTCTACCTTCCGGCTAGCGACAGTCAACTGGTCTTCGCCAAGGTCAGGGCAGCAGTAGTCACAGTCCTGCACTCTCAGGGTCACTCTGTGGTCCCGTATTTAGACGATCTACTTGTCAAGGCACTCTCTTAGGAAACATGCCAACACTGCCCGAACGTTGCGCTGGAGACTCTCTAGAGTTTTGGGTGGATCATCAACTTTTTAAAGTCAGATCCGACCCCGACCCTATCGATAACATATCTAGGCATAGAGTTTCTTACTCTCTCAGCGATAGTGAAGCTGCCGCTAGACAAACAGCATTCACTACGGGCTGCAAGCTCTTCTTTAAGAACCAGTCGCACACATTGAGACGCCTCATGCACTTCCTACGTAAGATGGTAGCAATGGAGGCAGTTCCTTTCGCGCAGTTTTACTGCGTCCACTACAATGGGACATTCTCCGCCAATGGGACGAGGAGTCGACGTCCCTCAACAGAGTCGTCGTTCTTTCTCAGGCGGCCAAGGAATCTCTACGGTGGTGGCTTCTTCTCACCTCTTGGTCAAAAAGAAGGTCCTTCCTATCCCCGTCCTGGGCGATAGTTACGACAGACGCGAGTCTATCAGGGTGGGGAGCAGTTTTTCTCCACTACAGCGCTCAGGGTACGTGGACTCAGCAAGAGTCCACTCTTCAGATCAATGTTCTTGAACACAGAGCAGTGTATCTTGCCCTACAATCCTTCCAACAGCGGCTGGAAAGCAAGCATATCCGACTTCAGTCGGACAGCTCCACAGCGGTGGCATACATCAACCACCAAGGAAGAACGCGCAACCGGCAAGCCTTCCAGGAAGTCCGGCAGGTTCTGATGTGGGTGGAAGACACGGCATCCACCATATCCACAATTCACATCCCAAGTGTGGAAACTAGGAAGCTGACTTCCTAAGTCGCTGAGGTGTGGCCGAAAGAGTATGGTCTCCTCACCCGGACGGGTTTCAGGAGATCTGGCGCCGCTGACAGAGGCCGGACGTCGATCTAATGGCGTCACGGCACAACAACAATGTGCCAGCTTCATGGCACGGTTTCACAATCATCGAGCTCTGGCGGCAAACGCCTTAGTTCAGCATTGGTCGCAGTTCCAGCTACCTTAGGTGCCACCTCTGGCATTGTTGCCCAGAGTACTGCGCTAGATCAAGACCGACTGCGGCCGCGCCATCCTCGTCGCTACAAATTGGCCGAGGATGTTGTGGTACTCGGTTCTGTGGTGCCTCACGGTAGGCTAACCGGGGGCACTACCAGACCAATCAGACTGGCTGTCTCAAGGGCCATTCTTCCATTTGAATTCTACGGCCCTCAACCGGATGGTGTAGCATTGAGTCCTGGAACCTAGTGTCGTCAGGATTACCTCAGGACGTGGTTGCCACCATGAGACAGGCTAGCATACCAACGTCCGCCAAGATTGACCACAGGACGTGGAAGATGTTCTTATCTCGGTGCTCGGCGCAGGGTGTTTCTCCCTGGCCGGTTGCATCGTCTATGTTTCCTTCCTTCCTGCAATCTAGGTAGGAAAATGGGTTGTCGCTCAGTTCCCTTTAGGGACAAGTCTCAGCGCTATCTGTATTTTTTCAGAAACGACGACTTCCTCAGGTACGCACGTTCCTACGGGGAGTTTGTCTTCTCAGCACTCCGTACAAGCGGCCGTTAGAGCCCTGAGATCTGAACAAGGTTCTAATTGCTCTCCAGATGCCGCCTTTCGAGCCTTTGAAGGATGTCTCCCTTCCCGTTTTTCACGGGAAGTGGCCTTCTAGTAACGGTCTCGTCTCTTAGGAGAGTTTCCGAGCTAGCAACGCTCTCATACAAACTCCCTTCCTGGTCCTTCACCAGGACAGGGTAGTTCTGCGTCCGGTTCCGGAATTTCTCCCTAAGGTGGTATCCCATTTTCATATCAATCAGGATATCACCTCACCTTCTTTGTGTCCTCGTCCAGTCCATCAATTTCAGAAAGATTTGCATCTGTTGGTTCTGGTGAGAGCACTCAGGTTCTACTTCCCGCATGGCGCTCCTGCGCCACCCGGATGCACTCTTTGTCCTTGTCGCTGGTCGGCGTAAACAGTCGCAAGCTTCCAGATCCACCCTTGCTCGGGGGCTCGAGGAACCAATTCTTGAAACCTACAGTTCTACTGGGCTTCTGGTTCTCTCAAGGCCGAAGGCCCATTCTACCAGAGCCGTGGGTGCATCCTGGGCATTACGGCACCAGGCTACGGCTCAGCAGGTGTGTCAGGCACCCACCTGGTCGAGTCTACTTACTTTTACCAAGCATTATCAGATGCATACCTACGCTTCGGCAGACGCCAGCCTAGGTAGATAAGTCATTCAGGCGGCGGTTGGCCACCTGTAGGAGAGGGCCGTTTGACGGCCCTATCATGAGGTATTCTTTTACCCACCCAGGGATTGCTTTTGGACATCCCAATTGTCTGGGTCTCCCAATGGAGCGACAAAGAAGAAGGGAATTTTGTTTACTTACCGTAAATTCCTTTTCTTCTAGCTCCAATTGGGAGACCCAGCACCCGCCCTGTTTTCTCGGGGTTTTTCTGTTTTTTCGGGTACACATGTTGTTCATGTGGTATGGTTCAGTTCTCCGATGTTTCCTCGGATTGAATTGGTCTTTAAACCAGTTATTGGCTTTCCTCCTTCTTGCTTTGGCACTAAAACTGGTGAGCCAGTGATCCCACTGGGGGTGTATAGCCAGAAGGGGAGGGGCCTTACACTTTTAAGTGTAATACTTTGTGTGGCCTCCAGAGGCAATAGCTATACACCCAATTGTCTGGGTCTCCCAATTGGAGCTAGAAGAAAAGGAATTTACGGTAAGTAAACAAAATTCCCTTCTTTAATCAGTTTCAAATGGAAGCTAAATAGCGATCAGTTAATAGATCTGTTCTCCATAGACTCCAATGTTAAAAAAACAAATCCAGCCAAAAAAAGTTGTCTGCACAACGGATTGCTGCTGGATCCATTCTAATGGCTTATTACTGAATATGTGAAGTCAGCCTAAGGCCCCCTTCACACGTCAGTGAAAAACACGCATTCTTTACTGACGTGATAAAGATGCGTATGTCCTTCCGTGTGCCGAGATTTAATACACGGAGATCAGGCACTAAAACTCACCTATCCATGCTCCTGCTGTCCGTGGTGCTGAAGTCTCCCGCAATTCTATGTCACCTTTGCAGCCACTTCCGGGTCGGCTGTGCACTGAATATGTATGAGCATAATTAGCCGACCTGGAAGCAGAAGACAGCATCGCTGGAGACGGGTGAGTTTAAAAAGCTTTTTATTTTAAATGTATGTCATTTTTCTGGTACATGTTTCACAGATTATACCATAGTGTGCTCCGTGAAACATCAGTGATGCCAGAAAAAAACAGGCATGTCTCACAGTTAGTGAAAAATCACTGATGTGTGCGCAGACCCATTGATTATAATGCGTATGTCTGTGATTCTGGTACATATAAAAATTGCAACATACATACCAGAATCACTGACTTGTGAAGGAGGCCTCTAAGAAAGAAGCAGCAGTGTGGATGCTCGATAACCGCTCCATTCACTCCCTTTGCGACTACTGAGTGCTGCTAATTGCTTTTCCCAGTAGCCCTATAGAAAATGAATGGTGCGGATCAGGCTGTCAAGTTTTTGACTTATCGGTCTGCTATGGGTATAACAATTCCCTCATCTACTAATTGCTGTGGGCCCCACAGATCAGCAAGTTATCACCCCCTGTAAAAAGTTTGTGCAGCACCTGTGTGAGTCGACATTGAGTGTGTAGATGCTGCAGCACAGCAGGTAGGACACATCCGACACTCTGGAAGCATTGTGTACGTGTCCTAATTTAGATCAGTGAGGTTTCAGAAGGTTTGTCTTAGCAACAGAGCTGACTAGCACACTAGTGTCTTTCCATGCCCATTTATCAGATCAAGAGCTGCTGCAGAACCTCTTTAAATAAAAAATCTTTCCACAAAAATAGCGCCACTTTTGTGCTTTGGCTGTGTCTGGTATTGCAACTCATCTCCTTCCAAATCATATCTACAATAGCAGATAGCGCCATATCCACAAAGTACCTATTCCTAGACGTTGGGTCTCTGTTCCTTGATGTTACCAGTTTCTGATTGCACTCTGAATCTCATCATTTGTTTCATCAGACCATGACACGACCCTTCACTGGGAAACGTCTGCCAGTTCTCGCATGGGAGGATGTAAAGAAGGAGAAGAGACTCTTCACTCTGCTCTCTGGGCTGCGGTCCTTTGGACTGGGACGAGTGTTGACGAGGAAATCTTGGCTGGAGGAATATAATGAGCCCTGTTACTGGACCATAACTAAAGTCAAAGTGGATTACACAGCAGAGGTGAGATGATGGGATGTTCAGGCTATTCCAGATGTTAATATTTATTTTCTATCCTTGGAGTGGATGATAAATGTTAGATCTGCAGGAGCCGGACCACCAGAGCCCCCTGACTATTAACTCTGCCTTTCATAAAGTTGCATTTAGCAGCCGCAGGTAAGACTGATCCCTCTCCATTAGTGTCTCTGGAAGTAATTATCTAGACATCTGTAATTTGGATCCCAATTTAATAATGAAGGCTGATGTACCCTTTTAAAGGGGAATTTTAGCAGGAAGAAGTTATTATTATCATGTATTCACAGGATAGGAGATAACTCCTAGATGGATGCGGTGTGACCTACTACTCCATTCATTGTCTCTGAGACGGCTGAAGCCCTGTACTTGGCTTTCTCCCGCAGTCCCATAGGGAGGGAATAGGGTAGCTGCCGAGCATCCGCAATTCCACTCAATTATGACAGGGATAACAGTGTCCTACTTCTGTTAGTCGGGGGTCTCAGCAGTCAGACCCCACTGAACTAGAAATTATCACCTATTGTTTAAAAACACTTCTTTAAAGGGAAGCGGTCACCGTTTTTTTGGCATGTAAGCTGCGGCCACCCCCAGTGGGCTCTTATATACAGCATTCTAATATGCTGTATATAAGAGCCCAGGCCGCTGTGTAGAACGTAAAAAAACACTTTATAATACTCACCTAATGGTCACGCTGCAGTGGAGTTGGGTCATATGGACGTCTCCATTGTCCGGTGCTGGCGCCTCCTCTTTCGGCCATCTTCGTCCTCCTTCTGAAGCCTGTGTGCATGACGCATCCTACGTCATACACACTCGCCGGTCTCGCGCAGGCGCACTACAATACTTTGATCTGCCCTGCTCAGGACAGATCAAAGTGCGCCTTCGCAGAACATCAATGTCGGTGAGTGTGGATGAAGTAGATGCGTCATGCACCCCGGCTACAGAAGGAGGACGAAGATGGCCGACAGAGGCAGCACCGGACAACGGAGACACCCATATGGCCCAATTCCACTGCAGCGGGACCATTAGCTGAGTATTATAAAGTGTGTTTTATGTTCTACACAGTGGCCTGGGCTCTTATATACAGTATGTTAGAATGCTGTATATAAGAGACCACTGGTGGTGGCCGCAGCTTATATGCCGAAATACTGGTGACAGGTTCCCTTTAAATGAAATGTGTCAGCAAGGTTTTGCTATTAAATCTAAGAGCAGCATGATATAGCTGCAGAGACCCTGATACCAGCGATGTGTCACTTAGTTTACTGTGTGCAGTAGTTGTTATAGAATCACGGTTTTCTCTGCTGCAGAGCCCAGAATGCTGAGCTGTGTATAACCCCACCTACACCACTTTCTGGCTGCTTTTTTGTGTAGACTGTTTATTGACAGAAAGCTAATCAGTGCTGGGGACGGGTTGGATCAGGAGACTACTAGTCCTGTACTGATAATCTCTTGGTGATAAACACTACTTTTATTGAAACAGCAAAATACTGTGTAGTAAGTGACACATCACTGGAATCGGGGTCTCTACATCATGCTGCTCTCAGATTATATAACAAAAACCTTCTGACAAATTCCCTTTAAGGGTTCAAGAATTCCCGATAATTGGAGGATGTAATTGTCAAACTGCCATACCATTAACCACATAGAGTGCTACAGCTGTGAGGTTGTTTTCGTCCTGGGATTATTTTGATTGCAATTTTTATTAAAGCACCACTCCAGGGGGGGTTTTTTATATTGCACCCCTGGAGTGGTGCTTTAAATGTAAGTTCCCTGTCTTAAACTCACCTTCCACCACCTTCATCTTTTTTCCACATCGCTCCAGTTGCTGCAGTAATTTGTGACTTGCCGGCAGCTCCAGTGAATGCCTTGTTCTGGCTCGGACCGGAGTGACGACGAAAAACGATGAAGCCGCCAGAAGTTGAGTTTGACGGGGCAGGGGACATTTAAAGGGAACATGTCACCTGATTTGGCCACCACCACTGAGCTCTTATATGCAGCATTCTACAATACTGTATATAAGAGTCCAGGCCGCTGTGTAGTATGTAAAAAAGAGCTTTTATTATGCTCACCTAGCGGGTGATCCGTCCAATGGGTGTTGCTCCTTTCTGCTGCAATCTCTGTACTCCTACTATCCTACTACCCAGTCCAGTATGGATGATGTGTCCTTCATCAGCCACACAACCGGCATTGTGGTCCTGCTCAGGTGCACTTTGATCTGCGCAGCTGAGGGCAGATCAAAGTACTGTCATGCGCAGTCGCAAGGAAAGGTTAAAGACCACCCGCGCATGCACACTACAATACTTTGATATGCCCTAAGCAGGGCAGATCAAAGTGCGCCTGCGCAGGACCTCAATGCCGGCCTGTGTGGATAATGTCAGACGTGTCATGCACACTGACCTCAGAAGAAGGAGGATGGCGATTGCCGCAGACAGGAGGTACTGGACTGGAAACCAGCGACACCCATCAGACCGGACTGCGCCTTAGGTGAGTATTAGAAAGTTCTTTTTACGTTTGACAGAGTGGCCTGGGCTCTTATAGACAGGATTCTAGAATGCTGTATATAAGAGCTCACTGGTGGTGGCCGCAGCTTTTAGTGGCTGAATCTGGTGACCGGTTCCCTTTTAAAGCCCAAGTCCAATGCTAAAAAAGAAAAAACGCTGGAGTGGTTCTTTAACACTAGAAGTCCCAGGAATTTCGAGCTCCATAGGGTTTCAATGGTAAAAATGTCAAATGACCCCTCTCTGGGACTTCTAGTGTTAAAAAGCAGAACAGGAAAATATTTTAAGTAAAAGGATCCTTATTTTCCTCTACCAATACTGCCACTATAGTCCATAGGTTCTGTCGAGTATTGGTACTCGGCCCCATTTAATAAATGAGGCCGAGTTGAAATAGCAGTCGGTAGTATGGCACAGAGGTTCACCCTTCCAGCCTTCGCCTTCTAAGGAAACTGCACAGAAGGGCTGGTATGACTTATTCATGTGGTAAGGACTGTTTGTGCAGACCTGGAGAAGGGTTGTATTACTTATTTATACCAGAGCCTACATCTTCGCATTGTAGGGCTCTCCATTGTGAATGTGCTCCTGAATCTTTGATGTCCATGAGCTGACGGTGCCCGATGCCGCACATTGATACTTTTGAACATAGAAAAATGAGTTTTTACAGGTCCAAGATAAGATAACTTCTTAATTAATATATCATTAAAAACAAGAGGGAGAAAAGGTTCAACAAAGGATCCTATAGTAGCGTGAGGAAATACATGTGTAGACATAAACCAAAATCATTGCAGTGGTTACACAATACATAAACATCAGAAATATGTCAAATCAAGTTAAACATGGACAAAGATTTAAAAGACGTATAGACACAAACAGGATGGATTCAGTGGGTTATTGCACATTGCCAATGCTGGGGGTATATCAAACCTTATATAAAGTGTCCATTAAAGCATGTACTGAAAGACTGAGGGCATCAATAGTTCAGTCAACATAATAATTAGGACATAAAAGAAAAGAGTATAAACCTACTAAAGTGCAGGGTGGAGAACCCCGACGCGCGTTTCGAGTAGGTTATAGCTGCTTATTCCTATACTGTAAATGGGAGGAAAATTGCAAATTGGATGCAGCTCATGAATATAGGGACGCTGCACTTGGCTTCTGCTGTGGCTGATAGCAAGTTTTTGTTGCAAAACACCCAGATGGTCAATTAGTGACCCAACACTGGAATTGGGGTCTCTGTCACTTCTTAATGCTGTGCTCAGATTGGGCTGCATAATCCTAATATTATTGCATATAATGATCTGTTCTTTTGGAAATGGCCACTTAAAGAAAAATTCTAGAACAATTGTTATCTGAGTAGGTCCAAAAATACATTGTAAGGAGTAAAAGCCGCACTTTTGTGTCACAGATTTCCAAATACCCTCGTTCCTTTTCAATTACCATAGAGTTCAAGGGTTCTTAAAAATTGGGCTAAAAGCAAAAAATATAATGGTAATATATAATAAAAAATCTAAATAATTCTCAACTGTTCAATCTCCTGCATCTCCAGAGTTTCCAGACAGTTTTGTACATCCATGTGACCGCTGCAGCTAATCACGAGCCTCTGCAGGGATGCTTGTAAGGATTGCCTGTATGGCATAAGACCGCTGCGACTAGTAATTGGCAGCATAGGACGCACTATTGAAGCTGAGGTGGATTGAACGTGAAAGGTTTTTTTGTTCGTTTTTTTTAATGCCGGACAGCCCCTACATATAATGAAAATCTGCCTGCAGCTGTAATTAGGGGGAGCTAAGTGTATATGTATTTATACAGGTCTCTTGAACAGAAGTCTGTCATTCTTATAAACAAGTCAGATAGGAGATTTGGCCCTAATAAAACTAAACACTGGGTATTATTTTTATCAGCTATTATTAACCAGGTCATTATCTATAATTACTGAGGGTGATCATTGCACCTTGATGTGGCCAAACTTTCTGTGCACCATTCCACCTCTTCCTCCTTTGTTGATTGGCACTGCCTGCACATAAAGGCAGGAGGCGCCGTTTCGGAGAGAGGAGGCGCCAGATCGGAGACCAGTGACACCCATCGGATCGAACCGCCCCCTAGGTGAGTATTATAAGTGTTTTTTACATTATACAGCACGGCCTGGGCTCCTTTATATACAGTATTCTTGAATGTTGTATATAAGATCTCAGTGGTGGTGGTTGCAGCTTATAGTCACCAAATCTGGTAACAGGTTCCCTTCAACCCCTTTACGACCTTTGACGGATATATCCGTCATGGAGCGTGTGCCGTTAAGCCCCGCCCTCTGCCGCAGGCAGGATGCGGCGATCCACACACATATCAGCTGTTTTCAACAGCTGACATGTGTGCCTGCATGTTACGAGTGGAATCGCATTCCACCCGTAACATTAACCCCTTACATCACGCTGCCAAAGTCTGGCAGCGAGATGCATATACGCGCGGCCATGATTTTCACTTACCGCCGCCCCCACCGGAAGTCACGTGAGTGATCACATGACTTTCGGTGGTTGCCATGGTAGCACAGGGTCATGTGATGACGCCTGTAGCTATGACGAGTCACTTTCGTTTTCCCACGGCCCGGAGCCGAATGAATGAGGAAGTGATCAAATCTGCTGTTTGCAGCTGCATAGCTGTGATCAGCAGATAGGGCAGAGCAATCGGATTGCTGATCGTTATAGCCCCCTAGGGGAACTAATAAAATAAAAAAAAAAACTAAGTTCAAATCACCCCCCTTTCACCCCATTGAAAATTAAAGGGTTAAAAATAAATAAATATACACATATTTGGTATCGCCGCGTTCAGAAATGCCCGATCTATCAAAATCTAAAATCAATTAATCTGATTAGTAAACGGCGTAGTGGCAAATAAATGCCAAACTCCAAAATTACGTTTTTTGCTCGCCGTAAGCTTTACGCAAAATGCAATAACAGGCGATCAAAACGTAGCATTAATCATGGTACCATTTAAAAATGTCAGCCTGAGACACAAAAAATAAGCCATCACTGAGCCATAGATCCCAAAAAATGAGAACGCTACGGGTTTCGGAAAATGGCGCAAAACGTGCGCCACTTTTATTGGACGAGTTTGTGAATTTTTTTTAACCCCTTAGATACAAGTAAACCTATACATTTTTGGTGTCTACAAACTCGCACCGACCTCGGACATCATACCCACACATCGGTTTTACCATATAGTGAATACGGTGAATGAAACATCCCAAAAACTATTGTACGATCACACTTTTTTTGCAATTTTTCCACACTTGGAATTTTTTTGCCGTTTTCCAGTACATTATATGGTAAAACGCATGGTTTCATTTAAAAGTACAACTTGTCCCGCAAAAAACAAGCCCTCATATGGCAAGATTGACGGAAAAATAAAAAAGTTACGGCTCTCGGAAGAAGGGGAGTAAAAAGCAAACACGGAAAGTGCCCGGGGCCTGAAGGGGTTAAAACTCCGAGCATAGAGAGCTTAGCCACACCATGGGTGCAAATAAAGGTATTATTCAGGATTAGGAGGGCTGCTTGCTATAGGCACTTCTTGAAACTCATCCACCACTGACACCACTGTGAAGGATCAGTTGGCTCCTGTATCATCACGTATTTAGTATTGTTTCGACTCGTAGCTCTTCTTCTTCTTTTTTTTTTTTTTTTTTATAAAGAATTTGCAGCATGGGAACGACTTATGTCCCAAGGACTGGCAGCTGAAAACAATAGAAAAAGCAAAAAAGTGAGGCTAAAACGTAACTTTTAATGCTTATATTTATTTAAAGGGAACCTGTCACCACTTTGTTGGTGTATAAGCTGCGGCCACCACCATCGGGCTCTTATATACAGCATTCTAACATGCTGTATATAAGAGCCCAGGCCGCTGTGAGAACATAAAAACACTTTATAATACTCCCCTAACGGTCGCGCTGTGATAGTTGGTCCATATGGGCATCTCTGTTGTCCGGTACCAGAGCCGCCTCTTTCAGCCATTTTCGTCCTTTTTCTGAAGCCGCGGTGCATGACGCATCTACATCATACACACTTGCCGGTCCTGCGCAGGCGCACTACAATACTTTGATCTGTCCTGCTCAGGACCTGAATGCCGGCGAGTGTGGATGTCGTAGACGCGTCATGCACCCCAGCTACACAAGAAGGAAGAGAAAGATGGCCGAAAAAGACGGCACCGGACAACGGAGACGCCAATCTGACCCAACTTCACCGCAGCGCGACTGTTAGGTGAGTAGTACACAGCAGCCTGGGCTCTTATAGACAGCATGTTAGAATGCTGTATATAAGAGCCCAGTGGTGGTGGCCGCAGCTTATAGGCCGAAAAAGTAATGACAGGTTCCCTTTAAAACCTGTACGTACAAGTGAAAAAACAATGCAAACTCTAAACCACAAAGATAACATATGCAACACTCTATAAGTACCCATATAGTCACATGGAACAATAACAGTCATCAAAAGGATACAATACAGTGTGTGAGAATTATCACAGCATTGTGGATACCTTTTAGAATCAGGAGATACAGATGACAGTGGTCAACGGGATCTCATACACTGATAAAATACAAAATGGCAGTATGCAAATGGCTACAACAATTTGTGAGTAAAATCCACTTTCAATGCCAATGGAACTCCAAAGTAATAAGATTTGTTTTAAGAGCGCTCAGGAAATCAATACAGCACACAGGCTTTGTAGTGTACTAAACGTTAATGATTAATTACATCATGTGACCAGTTTATATAGTATTCCAAACAAAGAAATAACTGCTCTGAGCTATGCACCAATTAGAGCAGTAGGGGTGTGAACGGAAATGTGAAACTTCCCCACCCATAAGTGCTAGCTGAACCCCGTGACATCACTCAGCTATAAGACAAGATTGTTTCTTTAAGAACAAAATGGATTCTATTCTCTCACAATTCATTATAGTATAACATGACCCAAAATATTTAGCCTGACAAGGAGATAATACTGAGAACTTATAGGACAATGGTCCAAATGGTTCTAATAACATCCCCATACAAGTTAGGCTGGTTTCACATTAGCGGTATTCTGCCGCAATGCCGCATCCGGCACAAATGCGGTACAGTGCAATTCAGTTCATTGCAATCGCGCCAAGGTAAGGTAATGCCGCATGTGACCTTACCTTGGAGCGATTTCATTGAACTGTATTGCACTGTACCGCATTTGTGCCGGATCCGGCATTGCGGCAGAATACTGCTAATGTGAAACCATCCTTACACACAATAGACGACAGACAGGGAATAATCTCACTCAAGTAGATTCTATATTTAAACTCTTGTCCAATGAAACCCAGTGGCCCTTGCGGTGTGGAAGATGGGTCTAATTGTCCCTGTCTGAGAAATCATTGACCCTCATTATATAACAACTGGCCCTCATTGTGGCTGACCCTATATCTGCCCCAAGTGCCTTCCGATGTGTCCCACCAACCAGGATCTTCAGAGGAGGATAATCTGCACTCAATATCTATCCAGGGCTAATTAACCACTGAACTGTTAGACGTAGCTTTTCCGTCTTTTCATAACATTGAGACTTCTGACCTGCGGTTGGAACAATCAGTGGGCATCACAGGACCTGCACCCCCGCCCCGCCATACTACTGTGGAGGTGGCCTGCGCTATAGCTTGTTTGTTTAAACGTAATAAGAATATCTGTGTATGTAAATAATCAAAATATAGATGTAGTTGCATAATTATCTGTCTGGCTATGTAGCCATCGCATAGACCCATAATAGAATTCTAAGCTGTATAGTCATGAAGGGGTTAACCAAAGATAGAGAAGCCAGAAAGTGAAATGTGCAAAGTCTTATCAGAAGATTCACACAGCAAGAGATGTGTTTTATAGCATGCTGGGAGAAATTGGGGAGTGGAATCCTCCCTAAACTCTGTGTTCTGGCTTCAAGGTTAATGATGCAAACTGTATAATTGGGTTTCTTCCAATACACGAGCTCAGTTGGTGACGCTGGCTCAAGGAGAACATGTCTCATGTATTAATTGTCTGATACATTAATATCGGCTCTGATATATATAGCTAATACGGCACCGTCTCTGGATACCCTGTATGGAGATACCATTAGCTATCTTTACCCAAAAATCTCTACCTTGACACTACATAGTGATAAGAAATTCTAAAGTATCAAAAAACTTAGAAAAGTTTAGTTATACTTTACTGAAACACTTACTTTAGAAAGTCAGCAATGGTAACTTGCCTTTATAATTTATCTCATTTTCTTCTCTTTATAGAATATGGACTACGGTCAGGCTTGGGGTTTCTTGACCTTTAGAGGTAAGTCTATGCACATTCATAGCTGTTTTCAGGTCTGATCTTATTATTCCGACTGGCACTGACTTCACCGTTCTTCCCTCTAAACAGGTAAACAAGAGACTGAGGAGACCGAGATAAGCAAAGTCATGTACCACGATTGGCGTGTTGTACCTCGGCATGAAGAGAACGACTTTAAGAAGTATACGCCTTTGCCCGAGCAGGAGGCTGTGCCTCATGTACTGTACCCACCTCTATTGAGAGCCATAATGTTGGCCCAAATGCAGAAGGAGGGAAAACAAGTGACCGAACCTCTCCTGGATCTCCAGAGGAAACGCATCTTCTCTAGAGCAAAATTTGAAGAGGAGAGAAAGGCCCGGCTCGGGACACCGGTGTGATAAAGACTGGGTCGTCTTCAAATCCCAGCCTATATAATGAACAATTATGGTGCCAAGGGTACAACATTGTGCCACAGGTCTGGCATCAGATGTCTGGATCACGTGGAAATCCATAGACTGTGATCTATAAGGTCCTGTGAGTGTGTAGGGTGCGTTGTACCGGTTACCTTGTATGACTGGATGAGAACTGGTTGAGGCAACTGGAGTTCTGCTCTTCAGACATGGCACAGAGCACGAACTGGTCATCAGGGCAAAGGATCAGATATTTACTGAGCGCTAATAAACTCCATTTTTACTATGACACTGAGATGCCTTGTTTGATGATTTATGATGATTGTTCTCAAGTTGATAAATGGGTAAAACTGCAAAGTGATTGTAAAAAGAAGTAACTTTTGCAATTTACTGTTTGATAATAATCCTCTCCATTCTCGAGTTCCAAAGGATTATTCATTTTATAGTGTACAGATCGTTGTTTAGGTTATTAACCACCTCTGCAGTGCCATCATGACTATTTAACTAGGCCAGGAACGTGCGGTGCGAGCTGGCTCTGTGCACTACGACCTTGCTTGTGCGGCTCTTAAAGGGGTTGTCCACTACTAGGACAACACCTTCTGATTCCACGGTTCCCCCAAGTAAAATAATAAAGCTTAAACACACCTCTCGTACCGGCACCATTCCAGTCGTGCCAGGGCTCACATGGGGTTGTGATGTCACGCGAGCCCCGTGTCCATTCAGTGCTGGCTTCTGTCTCCCCGCATTTGGACCAAACGAGTTAACAGGAAGTGAGCGATGCGGCTGAACTCACTTCCTGTTGATTGCTCGTTTGGTCTGAAAGTTGGGAGACAGACGCTAGCACTCATTGGACACGGGGCTCGCGTGATGTCACATCTCCACGTGAGCTCCGACACCACTGGAACGGGAGCTGAGTATAAGGCCAGTTTCAGACGTCTGTGTTTCAGGTACCCATGTTATTCTATAAAGTTATACACACGTCCGTGTTTTCACACAAACCAAGTGACCCCACGCACACATGGAGACATGTCCGCTTTTTCACCGGCATCACGGCTCACACACAGATGTGATCAGTGTGACGCATACCGGAGAACACGTGTCTTTGAAATAAAAAGATCTTCTGTATTCACCTGTATCCAGCGGTGCTGTGTCCTGCTTCTGACCCCTGTTAATTATTCTCATAGAATATTCACTGCACCTCGGAGCTGGAAGCAGGAGCATCACCAGGGTCAGCGTTGCCGGTGACAGGTGAGTATTCAGCAACCAAGCAGTGTGTGTGTGTGCAGTGAAATCCAGGAGGTCATCCGAGTTCCCAATGAACTCTGATGAATCCGTGAAGTCCCCGTCATGACACCGCATCAGAATTGATTGGGAACTCCGATGACCTCCTGGACGTCACTGCACACACATTGCTGGATACTCACCTGTCACCGGTGATGCTGTCCCAGGCGATGCTCCTGCTTCCAGCTCCAAGGTACAGTAAATATTCTATGAGCATAATGAGCAGGGGTCAGAAGCAGGAGGCAGCAGAGCCACAGAAAGCAGCGCTGGATACAGGTAAATACAGAAAATCTTTTTATTTCAAAGACACGTGTTTTCTCCGGTACGTGTCACACGTATGAAAAAACAGATATCACACGTATGACCCTCGTATGACCATACCCATCCGTGTTGCTTGTACCTGATTAAACACGGACGTCTGAAACCAGCCTAAGCTTTATTATTTTACCTGGGGAAACCTATGGAATCAGAAGAGGTTATCCTAGTAGTGGAAAACCCATTTAAGCTGAATGGATCTGACCAGCCTCATTTTCCTTGCATCTCTCCCATGCTGTAGAGACAGATCTTCCTCACTTTGCAGCCTTGGAGAACGCACAGTCTGGATCACGAGGCAGCCATGCCACTAATCTGAACTGTCAATCTTCAAAAGCGCATTACCCTATAAAAAAAAAGGTTAGCTGTGAGTGGTGCGCACCTGAGACTCCATCTACATACAACCCCCTATTAAATAAATATTCTCATTTTATAAAGGTGTAAGGAGCACTGTTTCTCTTTGTGGAGACCTCCAGATGACACAGGGAGACTAATAGGCCAGGGAAAGCTTCCTAGGGATAAAAGTGTACACATTTACTTAGAGGAAGAACCTTTTCACCAGTCTTGTTCCATGTCTTGGGACAGGGATTAGTAACATTCACTACTTTAGGTGCTTTGAAGCTACAATCTCAGCATTTATTGATGGCCTCAGGCTCTCGGGAAGCAGTGTGACCTTGCTGGGAATTGTAGTTACACAGCACCTAGAGCATCAGAGGTTCCGGACTTATGACATTGAGCTAATCCAATGTCTTCTCCCAAAGAAAAAGGCACTGATTAAACAATTGGACATTGGGGCTTAAGGGGAACCTGCCTCCAATATGTAGAATTAGAGATCCAGTTTTATCCTTCCCGGAACTAATTTGCATGCCATTCCCGTTTTGTGACAGCATAACCACTGGGATATATAATCATCATTGGTATCCATGGGGTCTGGAACCCTTATTTATAGTGTTGGTATAATGGCTCAAAGGTGAATATATGCTTTAATTGGCCCTTGCTCTCTCATAAGCCAGTTTCACCCATCAGTGTTTTGAGGTCTGAGTATACACTACTGGCTGCACATCTCCTCATAGGCATACAGGAGACTACTAACAGCTCGGCAGCCAATCAGTGAGCTCAGCAGTCGCATCACGGCAGCAGTCACTCACTGATTGGCTACCGTGCTGTGGATATGACATCAGTCATTACCAGACATTTGGGAGTAATGGCAGAGCCTCCTCCGTAGACCCAGTAATGGTGAGTACTGCACGGTTTGTTTTTGTATTCCAAACTGCACTAGGGAACCAATATTCCTGAAAGGAAACGCCCCTTTAAAGGGAATTTTGCATCAGGTTTTTGCTATATCATCTGAGAGCAGCATAATATAGGTTAAGAAAGCCTGATTCCAGGGATCTGTCACTCACTGGGCTGCTCTGGGTAGTTAGAATCCTTGTTTGTCTGTTGTAGATGTAGCAGAGCTAAGACTTCTGTGCTGTGTATAGCCTCGCCCACACCTCTGACTGGCAGCATCCTATGTACAATGTGAATTGTCAGAAAGCTGTTAGTGGTGGGGTCGGTGTTGCACAGATAGCTGGTCTGTCCTACACATGACACCTAGCCCTGCAGTGATTATCTCCAGCTGATAAAACACTATTGAAACTACAGCACACAGCCTAAGAAGTGACACAGCCCTGTAATCAGGCTCTTGTGCTCTATACTATGCTACTCTCAGATTAAAAAGCAAACCCCTGCTGACAGATTCCCTTTAAAATTATGACTCTTAAAATAAGGTATAATTTAATTTTTTGAGAAAATGTCTGTACCTAGGCTTCTTTCTCTTCATTTGCATTTAGATAATTCCATATGGATTATACAGATAAGCATAGGAGTAGGTATGTAATCCCAGGGATTCTGAGAATTGACTTTGGGATTAAGGACAACAGGATTGTACGATGTGTCAACTGCATGTCTGACATACACTGATTTAATGGGAGTCTGTCAGGTTTGTAGTACAATACTAATGTTATCTTTAAATAGGGCTTCGGAAGCCCTTTCAGAATCAGTACGTTTTATTGCTCTACCTTATCATGTTATCTTTTTGTAAGCTCTGTAGAATTCAGTGTAACAGTAACTAGTCATGCGTAACAGTAACTAGTCATGCATATGTATATACAAACTGCATATTCACTGCTCCCCCTCACACCTCTCAGTGCTGGCATCAGTGATCGTAAATCGAAACTGAATTTGCACTGCTACCCCCACCCATACTCCCTCCCAACTCTGAGCAGTGATAGTGACTGCACTGGGACGTGGGTGGGGGAGCAATGCATGTAATTGTATTTACATGCATTTGAAAAGTGTGCAGGAGACACTGAATTTTTCAGAGCTTACAACAAGATAACAGGATAAGGTAGAGCTATAAAACTTACTGATCCTGAAAGGTCTCTTTAAACTCCATTTAAAGAGAACATTAGTATAGTACTACAAAATCACCTGACAGATTCCCTTTTAAGAGCATTTCTTGGCACTGCAGTGATTGACTAGATTGGTATTTATTGGATAAATTTGGCCAAAAACAGCAGAAATTTCTGTCTAAAGGTAGAATCACCCTGACATATGACTCGTACGAGTGCAATGCGAGAAAATCTCATATTACACTCTGCCCCATTTAAGACAATGCTGCAGCTCAGATCTGCGAGTTTTTCCTCAGCCCCAAACAGACTGAAGAAAAAAATCAAGCATGCTGCGATTGTCTGCGAGTCTCGAATCACTTGCATCCATACACGTCTATGGGTGCGTGTGAAACATTGGACTGCACTCGCATGACATCTGAGTGCAGTGTGAGATACGCACAGGCTAACAATGGAGGAGAAGGGGGGGTTAATGCCTCCTCCTCGGCAGCTGTGATCCAATTGCAAGAATGGATCACAGTTGCATAACACTCCGCTCACACTCGCAGCAGAGCAGGAGCCAAGGGTCATTAGCATATTGTGTGCCATAAGCTAAAGTGACTCTAGCCTAACAAAGTCCTTCATCAGTGTAGAGTATGGGAGGCCTGTAGAGGTAGTCTATGGAAGATGCGCTTGTAGAAATCTCGGGCCTGGAGCAGTCTTGAAATTGCCAAACTTTTAACGCGTGATCACTGAACAATCAAGTGTTTCATGGCAAATAGCCAACAGGGTTGCAAGAAGCGTGTTGGGCAAAAAAGGCGCAAAATAACTGCCCGTGAATTGAGGAAAATCAAGCGTGAAGCTGCCAAGATGCCATTTGCCACCAGTTTGGCCATATTTCAGAGCTGCAACGTTACTGGAGTATCAAAAAGCACAAGGTGTGCCATACTCGGGGACATGGCCAAGGTAAGGAAGGCTGAAAAACCACCACCTCTGAATAAGAAACATAAGATACAACGTCAAGACTGGGCCAAGAAATATCTTAAGACTGATTTTTCAAAGGTTTTATGGACTAATGAAATGAGAGTGACTCTGATGGGGCAGATGGATGGGCCAGAGGCTGGATCAGTAAAGGGCAGAGAGCTCCACTCCGACTCAGACGCCAGCAAGATGGAGGTATGGGCTGGTATCATCAAAGATGAACTTGTGGGACCTTTTTGGGTTGAAGATGGAGTGATGCTCAACTCCCAGACCTACTGCCAGTTTCTGGAAGACAACTTCTTCAAGCAGTGGTACAGGAAGAAGTCGGTATCGTTCGAGAAAAACATGATTTTCATGCAGGGCAATGCTCCATCACATGCATCCAACTACCCCACAGCGTGGCTGGCCAGTAAAGGTCTAAAAGATGAAAAAATAATGACATGGCTTCCTTGTTCACCTGATCTGAACCCCATAGAGAACCTATGGTCCCTCACAAAATGTAAGATCTACAAGATCTACAGGGAGGGAAAACAGTCCACCTCTCGGAGCAGTGTCTGGAGGCTGTGGTGGCTGCTGCACGCAATGTTGATCGTAAACAGATCAAGCAACTGACAATCTATGGATGGTCGGCTGCTGAGTGTCATCATCAAGAAAGGTGGCTATATTGGTCACTAATTTTTTGGGGTTTTGTTTTTGCATGTCAGAAATAAAACAAGTGAGATGGGAATATATTTGGTTCTTATTAAGTTGCCTAAGACTATGTGCCCACGGGACCTTGTACCTGCGGATTTTGCCGCGGAAAACCTGCGGATTTTTTGGGGATTTTCAAGATAAATCCGCAAGTTTTAGCATGTACAGTCACTCCCCATGTTATCCTATGGGACATGGGGAGTGCTGTGTCCACGCTGCGGAAAGTGCGGCAGCCGAACATGCTGCGGATGTCCGCATCCGCAGGTATAATTGCATGTCAATTATTCATGCGGTAATAATTCTGCACAGTAATAGTTACCTCAACAAACAGATATCCTCCTAAGATAGCCAAATCTAAAAAAAACCCTACTCCAACATCCAAAAATATTAAGCTTTGATATTTATGAGTCTTTTGGGTTGATTGAAAACATAGTTGTTGATCCATAATAAAAAAAAATCCTCTAAAATACAACTTGCCTAATAATTCTGCACACAGTGTACAAGATTCCCTTTAAAGTGTCGGTGTCACAGACGTGAAGAAAAGGGTTTGTCCAGTTCTTTAGAATTCATGGTTTAGCCTATATGGGCCCTATCCATCTTAATCTTCCCCTATTGCTATAAATTTTAGGAGCAGCTGAGCATGGTTTGATATACGAGTATATGATATGGTTTTTACACATGCGCCGCAATCTTTCCCCAAACATCATTTGTCTGGTGTAGACTTGGAAGACCCTATGAACGATCAAATGGCTCACCATTCTCATGTGCGGGGGCCTATAGTGACGCGGGCATGTTGCAGGGCACAATAGTTGAGCTCGCTGACACTATAATGGGACCCTTTGGCTGCCACACTTCTGACATCTCCAATTCTCTCTCATTGTATGAATGCCTCCTAAATAATTTGCTAATTTGCCAATGCCTCAAATAAGCAAAGGCCGAGCAAGTCTGAGAATAGAGATCAGCGGCACAAGAGAAAACCACATGGGAGCGTTGGCTGATCACAGGTCAAGTCCAAATCAGAGACATATAGACTGGCGCAGCCGGCGGGGGCACTAATATAGGGGAGGGCGGAGGGCAGGGGCACTGATATTGGGGAGGGTGGAGGGCGGGGGCACTGATGTAGCGGAGGGCGGGGGCACTGATATAGGGAAGGGCGGGGGCACTGATATAGGGGAGGGTGGAGGGCGGGGGCACTGATATAGGGGAGAGTGGGGGGCGGGGCACTGATATAGTGGAGGGTGGAGGGCGGGGCACTGATATAGTGGAGGGTGGAGGGCGGGGCACTGATATAGGGAAGGGCGGAGGGCGGGGCACTGATATAGGGAAGGGCGGAGGGCGGGGGCACTGATATAGGGAAGGGCAGGGGCACTGATATAGGGAAGGGCAGGGGCACTGATATAGGGGAGGGCGGAGGGCGGGGGCACTGATACAGGGGAGGGGAGGGCGGGGACACTGATATAGGGGAGGGCGGGGACACTGATATAGGGGAGGGCGGAGGGCGGGGGCACTGATATAGGGGAGGGTGGAGGGCGGGGGCACTGAAATAGGAGAGGGTGTAGGGCGGGGACACTGAAATAGGGGAGGGTGGAGGGCGGGGGCACTGATATAGGGAAGGGCGGAGGGCGGGGGCACTGATATAGGGAAGGGCGGAGGGCGGGGGGACTGATATAGGGAAGGGCGGGGGCACTGATATAGGGGAGGGTGGAGGGCGGGGGCACTGATATAGGGGAGGGTGGAGGGCGGGGGCACTGATATAGGGGAGGGTGGAGGGCGGAGGGCGGGGGCACTGATATAGGGGAGGGTGGAGGGCGGGGCACTGATATAGGGAAGGGCGGAGGGCGGGGGCACTGATATAGGGAAGGGCGGAGGGCGGGGGCACTGATATAGGGAAGGGCAGGGGCACTGATATAGGGGAGGGCGGGGGCACTGATACAGGGGAGGGGAGGGCGGGGACACTGATATAGGGGAGGGTGGAGGGCGGGGCACTGATATAGGGAAGGGCGGAGGGCGGGGGCACTGATATAGGGGAGGGCGGGGGGCACTGATACAGGGGAGGGGAGGGCGGGGACACTGATATAGGGGAGGGTGGGGCACTGATATAGGGAAGGGCGGAGGGCGGGGGCACTGATATAGGGAAGGGCGGAGGGCGGGGGCACTGATATAGGGAACGGCAGGGGCACTGATATAGGGAAGGGCGGGGGCACTGATATAGGGAAGGGCGGAGGGCGGGGGGACTGATATAGGGAAGGGCGGGGACACTGATATAGGGGAGGGTGGAGGGCGGGGCACTGATATAGGGAAGGGCGGAGGGCGGGGGCACTGATATAGGGGAGGGCGGAGGGCGGGGGCACTGATACAGGGGAGGGGAGGGCGGGGACACTGAAATAGGAGAGGGTGTAGGGCGGGGACACTGAAATAGGGGAGGGTGGAGGGCGGGGGCACTGATATAGGGAAGGGCGGAGGGCGGGGGGACTGATATAGGGAAGGGCGGGGGCACTGATATAGGGGAGGGTGGAGGGCGGGGCACTGATACAGGGGAGGGGAGGGCGGGGACACTGATATAGGGATGGGCGGGGTAAGATTGCAGATTTTGTGCAAAAAAGAACATATACAAAAATGGGCCTGTGTTCTGAAGGGCAGGAGGAGAAACAAAACAAACCCTGCAAATCTGCTTTTTAATAGATATTAGACACAGACTGCAGATACCTGTACAAGTATAATATATATATACACACAAACACACACAAGTATATACGGTATTTCTATAAACATACATGTACATAGATGTTTCTGTTAAACTGTAGATTGATATTTCATACATATTAGATAAATATGTAACTTAATGAGAAACATATAATTACATTGGAGACTCCACCTCCCCACGCCCACGCAACCAATCAGAATCCAGCTTTCATTTCTTCCATTCTAGTTTTTACATGGAAGATGTGATCTCATTGGTTGCCTGGGGAAACCTCCCAAAGGTCCTGCACTGGCTCTCCACACACTGCGCTGTCCGTACAGTTTCTTCATCTCCATTCAACTGTTGCGGGCGCGCCCCCGCTAGTGCCGGGCTCGGTGACGTGCGTGCCCTCGATAGTGCCGGCCTCGGTGACGTGCGCGGCCCCGTCTCTCTGTTCTGCTCTCTCGCCATGATCTGCCTGGTGCTCACCGTCTTTGCTCACATTTTTCCCTCCGGTAAGAGGCTGTGTGGCCGAGAATGCTGCGTGCACATGGAGGAGGCCCGCATTGTGCTTGTACAGTCCTGTGGAGTGCAGTGCAGTGCAGTGTGGGACTACTAATCCCAGCGTGCAGGGACATGTTGGGAGTTGTGGTTCTACATGCATTGTACATGATACATCCATTATAGGAGACTGGGGCACACAGGAGTGTATATTAGTGATGTAGGTTGGGTTTCCTGTCATGGGAACGGCTGGTACTTAGTGGGCACAGATCGGGTTTGAAGAGTGAATGGGATCGTGGGTAGATGAGGGGGACAGCGGTAGATGAGGGGGACAGCGGTAGATGATGGGTGGACCGGCGGTAGATGGGGGGGCAGCGGTAGATGGTGGGTGGACCAGTGGTAGATGGGGGGCAGCGGTAGATGGTGGGTGGACCTGTGGTAGATGGGGGGCAGCGGTAGGTGGTGGGTGGACCAGTGGTAGTTGGGGAAGGGGGCAGCGGTAGATGGTGGGTGGACCAGTGGTAGTTGGGGAAGGGGGCAGCGGTAGATGGTGGGTGGACCTGTGGTAGTTGGGGAAGGGGGCAGTGGTAGATGGTGGGTGGACCAGTGGTAGATGGGGGGGCAGCGGTAGATGGTGGGTGGACCTGTGGTAGTTGGGGAAGGGGGCAGTGGTAGATGGTGGGTGGACCAGTGGTAGATGGGGGGGCAGCGGTAGATGGTGGGTGGACCTGTGGTAGTTGGGGAAGGGGGCAGCGGTAGATGGTGGGTGGACCAGTGGTAGATGGGGGGCAGCGGTAGATGGTGGGTGGACCTGTGGTAGTTGGGGAAGGGGGCAGCGGTAGATGGTGGGTGGACCTGTGGTAGTTGGGGAAGGGGGCAGCGGTAGATGGTGGGTGGACCTGTGGTAGTTGGGGAAGGGGGCAGCGGTAGATGGTGGGTGGACCTGTGGTAGTTGGGGAAGGGGGCAGTGGTAGATGGTGGGTGGACCAGTGGTAGATGGGGGGGCAGCGGTAGATGGTGGGTGGACCTGTGGTAGTTGGGGAAGGGGGCAGCGGTAGATGGTGGGTGGACCAGTGGTAGATGGGGGGCAGCGGTAGATGGTGGGTGGACCTGTGGTAGTTGGGGAAGGGGGCAGCGGTAGATGGTGGGTGGACCAGTGGTAGATGGGGGGGCAGCGGTAGATGGTGGGTGGACCAGTGGTAGATGGGGGGGCAGCGGTAGATGGTGGGTGGACCAGTGGTAGATGGGGGGGCAGCGGTAGATGGTGGGTGGACCAGTGGTAGATGGGGGGGCAGCGGTAGATGGTGGGTGGACCTGTGGTAGTTGGGGAAGGGGGCAGCGGTAGATGGTGGGTGGACCTGTGGTAGTTGGGGAAGGGGGCAGTGGTAGATGGTGGGTGGACCTGTGGTAGTTGGGGAAGGGGGCAGTGGTAGATGGTGGGTGGACCTGTGGTAGTTGGGGAAGGGGGCAGTGGTAGATGGTGGGTGGACCTGTGGTAGTTGGGGAAGGGGGCAGCGGTAGATGGTGGGTGGACCTGTGGTAGTTGGGGAAGGGGGCAGCGGTAGATGGTGGGTGGACCTGTGGTAGTTGGGGAAGGGGGCAGCGGTAGATGGGGCTCAGCTGTAAATGTGGAACAGTTACCTGTTGCAGCCAATCAGGACCTTGCTATGGGCGACTCGTGCACTTCACAGTTTATTCGATCTCTGATTGCTGTCAGTGTATGGAGACACTTTTGTGGCCGCATTCCTTTAGAGCGCCAGGATCAGATATCCCATTTACATTTTGTATTGCTCTACAGCCTGGACGGGGATTAATGAACGCACCTTCTTAGCAATAAAACCGGATGGGTGTCAGCGGCGCCTGGTCGGCGACATCATCAGGCGCTTCGAGAGGAAGGGCTTCCGGCTGGTCGCAATGAAATTAATGCAGGTGGGTGACACGAAAGGAGAACCTTTTTTGAATTTGCAGCCTTCAAAAATTCAATCAATTGCTACTAGATCACACATACATTGGGGGGATTGATGCATTGGGGGTGTCAGCGGTTTGGCTTCTCTACCCCAGATTAATATGTCATTAGTGCTTGTGAACCCAGTGCTAAAGAACCACGGCCACCAGAGCCCATGCCAGTCGTATATTTCTCAGACTGACTTGTCTTGTCACAGGCTTCCGAAACCCTCTTAAAGGACCACTACGTTGCTCTGCGGAACCGTCCATTCTACAGTCGCCTGGTGAAGTATATGGGCTCCGGACCTGTGGTAGCCATGGTGAGTGCCGGCACCGAATACAAAACCTTCTGTGACTGCTGATTAGAAAACAGTAACAGCAGAACTGATTATAATGTGCACATTGATCTCCGCAGGTCTGGCAGGGCCTGGACGTGGTGAAGACGGCCCGCATTATGCTTGGCGAGACCAACCCCGCCGACTCCTTACCAGGCACTATTCGTGGAGATTTCTGTGTGGATGTCAGCAGGTGAAATGCACATGAATGGGCTGAATGGTTTGCATGCACACCGGACTAATCCACTTCTACAACACAAACACCTCTGCTATCACTTCCTAACACTTATGGGTGGGGTGATCATAGGGCGTCCCCCCCAGCGTAGTGTGGTGGATCACACATTCCTCTATGAAGTGCATTTCAGTTCGAGGCTGCACATTCTACCTGCGCTGTCTGCCCCATACAAGTGACAAGGTGATGAGCGAGCACTACCATGCTCAAGTGCGCAGAAGATCTAGAAAAATGCTTGAGTTTCCTACTGAAATCAATTATATTCAGTACATGAGTCGCACCATCCAAGTGTCAAGCACCCGAGTACTAGTTACGAGTACTGAGCATCCGAGCATGGTAGTGCCCGCTCATCACTAGTTACGAGTACAGAGCATGGTAGTGCCCGCTCATCACTAATTACGAGTACTGAGCACCCGAGCATGGTAGTGCCCGCTCATCACTAGTTACGAGTACTGAGCACCCGAGCATGGTAGTGCCCGCTCATCACTAGTTACGAGTACTGAGCACCCGAGCATGGTAGTGCCCGCTCATCACTAGTTACGAGTACAGAGCATGGTAGTGCCCGCTCATCACTAATTACGAGTACTGAGCACCCGAGCATGGTAGTGCCCGCTCATCACTAGTTACGAGTACTGAGCACCCGAGCATGGTAGTGCCCGCTCATCACTAGTTACGAGTACTGAGCACCCGAGCATGGTAGTGCCCGCTCATCACTAGTTACAAGTACTGAGCATGGTAGTGCCCACTCATCACTAGTTACGAGTACTCAGCATGGTAGTGCCCGCTCATCACTAGTTACGAGTACTGAGCACCTGAGCATGGTAGTGCCCGCTCATCACTAGTTACGAGTACTGAGCACCTGAGCATGGTAGTGCCCGCTCATCACTAGTTACGAGTACTGAGCACCTGAGCATGGTAGTGCTCGCTCATCACTAGTTACGAGTACTGAGCACCCAAGCATGGTAGTGCTCGCTCATCACTAGTCACGAGTACCAAGCACCTTAGCATGGTAGTGCCCGCTCACCACTAGTCACGTGTACCAAGCACCCGAGCATGGTAGTGCCCGCTCACCACTAGTCACAAGTACCAAGCACCCGTGTATGGTAGTGCCCGCTCATCGCTAGTCACGTGTACCAAGCACCCGAGCATGGTAGTGCCCGCTCACCACTAGTCACAAGTACCAAGCACCCGTGTATGGTAGTGCCCGCTCATCGCTAGTCACGTGTACCAAGCACCCGAGCATGGTAGTGCCCGCTCACCACTAGTCACAAGTACCAAGCACCCGAGCATGGTAGTGACCGCTCACCACTAGTCACAAGTACCAAGCACCCGTGTATGGTAGTGCCCGCTCATCGCTAGTTACGAGTATCGAGCACCCGAGCATGGTAGTACCCACTCATCACTAGTCACGAGTACCAAGCACCTGAGCATGGTAGTGCCCGCTCACCACTAGTTATGAGTACCAAGCACCTGGGCACAGCAGTGCTCGCTCATTACCAGTGACTTCCCTGTTGATGGGGTTTACTTTATGATTGACATTGTGGCATTACCAGTACTTGATTTCAGTTTTTCTTTTTTCTTCGGCGCTCTATTGGGAGACCCAGACGATTGGGTGTATAGCACTGCCTCCGGAGGCCACACAAAGCAATTACACTAAAAAGTGTAAGGCCCCTCCCCTTCTGGCTATACACCCCCAGTGGGATCACTGGCTCACCAGTTTTCTGCTTTGTGCGAAGGAGGTCAGACATCCACGCATAGCTCCACTGTTTGTAGTCAGCAGTAGCTGCTGGCTATATCGGATGGAAGAAAAGAGGGCCCATATGGGGCCCCCAGCATGCTCCCTTCTCACCCGCGGTGGTGCTTGTAAGGTTGAGGTACCTATTGCTGGTACAGAGGCTGGAGCCCACATGCTGTTTTCCTTCCACATCCCCTGGAGGGCTCTGTGGAAGTGGGATCTTGCCGGCCCCCAAGCCCTGGGGCCGGGCTCCATCCACAGACCCAGAGAACCAGCTGGATTTGGAGCGGGAGTGCCGTTCAGGGACAAGGCCCTGCAACTTTCAGGTACTCTGTGTCCCCGGCAGGCACGGACACTCTCAAGGCTTGCTGAGCGTTATAGTGCGCCGGGGACAGTAGCGCTGTGCGCTGGGGTTAGGTCACTGCAGCTTTGCTGAGTGACGTTACATGTTGGGAACTACTGCGCCGACCGCTACTGGAGCGGCGGCGCAGCTGCGACTTGTGGTGCGCCGGGGACTTTGCGCCGACCGCGCTTTTACGGCGGCGGCGCTTCTAACTTTAGCCCCCGGCTTCTGCGGCCTAGCGCCGCTTCGTTCCCGCCCCCACCCTGTCAATCAGGGTAGGGGAGAGACGCTGCTCAATGGGCAGCGCCGAGGGCTGGAGCTTTATTTACATGCTCCAGCCCTCTCACTAGGCACAGTGGGAAGCAGGCTTCCCGCTTTTCGTCTGTATACGCCCAGGGCCCGCCCCCCCTCTCCACAAGGACGCCGGCAGCCATTACACATGCAGTCTGGCTGGGGAAAGGCAGCAGGCTCTGGGAGACCCAGACTAAAGGGATTTCGGCGACCACACACCCGCTCCTAAGCGGGCGGTAAGCTGCACTTTAGTGCTGGCCCCACTAGTGCCTCAGTGTTATATTGGTGTACTTTTTTCTTGGTACCATATATATATATATAGTTGCACTGTAAGGTCGCTTCTTGGCTGGACACCCTGTACTGCTCTGAGGAGGCAGCAACATGTCATCCGCAAAACGCAAGGGTGCCAAGGCACAGGCTGTGTACACTGTTTGTACTGCATGTGGGGCTAATCTACCAGCAGGCTCCAACGACTCTCATTGTGTGCAATGTTCAGTCCCAGTGGCACTTCGTCAGCCAGAGCCTATGGTGGTAGTGGCCCAGGCAGAGACGCCTGTGAACCCTGCCCCGGTGACGGGGACAGACTTTGCAGTTTTTGCTGATAAAATGTCTGTGACTATGGCAAAAATCCTGGAGACCTTGCAGTCCAGGCCAGTTGCTCAGACCATGGACACTGCTGTGTCTATGCTCTCCGGTCCCCCTCAGTTGGAACTAATCCGTACTTCAGGGGGGTCACAAGCATCACAGGCTGAAGTCTCTGACTCAGATGACAGTCCCAGGCAGCCTAAGCGAGCTCGCTGGGAAAGACCCTCCACGTCATCACACTGCTCAGGGTCTCAGCGACAAGAGTCTCTCTGTGATGAGACTGAGGACGGTGATCAGGATTCTAATCCTGAGGCCCCTCTCAATCTGGATGCCCCTGATGGTGACGCCATGGTTAATGACCTTATATCGGCAATTAATAGACTGTTGGATATTTCTCCCCCAGCCCCTTCTGCAGAGGAGGCAGCTGCACAGCAGGAGAAGTTCCATTTCCTATATCCCAAGCGTAAATTAAGTGCTTTTTTGGACCACTCTGACTTCAGAGAATCGATCCAGAAACACGACGCTCATCCAGACAAGCGTTTCTCTAAACGTTCTAAGGACACCCGTTATCCTTTTCCCTCTGAGGTGGCCAAACGCTGGACCCAGTGTCCAAAGGTGGATCCCCCAATTTCCAAGCTTGCGGCTAGATCCATAGTCGCAGTAGAGGATGGCGCTTCACTTAAAGATGCCAACGACAGACAGATGGACCTTTGGTTGAAATCTGTCTATGAATCTATCGGCGCGTCGTTTGCTCCAGCATTCGCGGCCGTGTGGGCACTCCAAGCTATTTCAGCTGGTTTAGCACAGGTGGATGCTTTCATACATCCAGCAGTGCCGCAGGTGGCGTCCCTAACTTCGCAAATGTCTGCGTTTGCGACCTATGCTATCAATGCTGTCCTAGAATCTACGAGCCGTACCGCTATGGCGTCCGCCAATTCTGTGGTTTTGCGCAGAGCCTTGTGGTTAAAGGACTGGAAAGCAGATGCTGGTTCCAAAAAATGCTTAACCAGCTTGCCATTATCTAGAGACAGACTGTTTGGTGAGCCATTGGCTGAAATCATAAAACAGTCCAAGGGTAAGGACTCTTCCTTACCACAGCCCAGAGCAAGTAAACCTCAACAGAAAAAGTGGCAGTCGAGGTTTCGGTCCTTTCGAGGCTCGGGCAAGGCCCAATTCTCCTCGTCCAAAAGGACTCAGAAAGAACAAGGGAGCTCAGATTCCTGGCGGGCTCACTCACGCCCCAGGAAAGCAAATGGAGGAACCGCTTCCAAAGCGGCTACCTCATGACTTTCGGCCTCCTCCCTCCGCATCCTCGGTCGGTGGCAGGCTCTCCCGCTTTTGCGACATTTGGCTGTCACAGGTCAAAGACCGGTGGGTAACAGACACTCTGTCTCGCGGGTACAGAATCGAGTTCAGTTCTCGGCCTCCACTTCGGTTCTTCAGAACCTCCCCACACCCCAACCGAGCAGATGCCCTGCTGCCGGCGGTGGACTCTCTAAGAGCAGAAGGAGTCGTGATCCCTGTCCCCCCTCAGGAACGGGGGCGAGGATTTTACTCCAATCTCTTTGTGGTTCCACAAAAGGACGGCTCCTTCCGTCCTGTTCTGGACCTAAAACTGCTCAACAAGCATGTGAACGCCAGGCGGTTCCGGATGGAATCCCTCCGCTCAGTCATTGCCTCAATGTCTCAAGGAGATTTCCTAGCATCAATAGACATCAAAGATGCTTATCTCCACGTACCGATTGCTACAGAGCACCAATGCTTTCTACGCTTCGTGATAGGAGACGACCATCTTCAGTTCGTAGCTCTGCCATTTGGTCTGGCGACAGCCCCTCGGGTGTTCACCAAGATCATGGCGGCAGTGGTAGCAGTCTTGCACTCTCACGGACACTCTGTGATCCCTTACTTGGACGATCTACTGGTCAAGGCACCCTCTCAAGAGGCATGCCAACTCAGCCTGAATGTTGCACTGGAGACTCTCCAGGCGTTCGGGTGGATCATCAACTTCCCAAAGTCAAATCTGTCACCGACCCAATCACTGACGTATCTTGGCATGGAGTTTCATACTCTCTCAGCGATAGTGAAGCTTCCGCTGGACAAGCAGAGGTCTCTACAGACTGGGGTGCAGGCTCTCCTTCAAGGTCAGCCGCACTCCTTAAGACGCCTCATGCACTTCCTCGGGAAGATGGTGGCGGCAATAGAGGCGGTTCCGTTTGCGCAGTTTCATCTGCGTCCACTTCAATGGGACATTCTCCGCCAATGGGACGGGAAGTCAACATCCCTGGACAGGAAAGTCTCCCTTTCCCAGACGGCCAAAGACTCTCTGCAGTGGTGGCTTCTTCCCACCTCATTATCACAGGGAAGACCCTTCCTACCACCGTCTTGGGCGGTGGTCACGACAGACGCGAGTCTGTCAGGGTGGGGAGCAGTCTTTCTCCACCACAGGGCTCAGGGTACGTGGTCTCAGCAGGAGTCCACCCTTCAGATCAATGTTCTGGAAATCAGAGCAGTGTATCTTGCCCTTCTAGCCTTCCAGCAGTGGCTGGAAGGAAGGCAGATCCGAATTCAGTCGGACAACTCCACAGCGGTGGCATACATCAACCACCAAGGGGGGACACGCAGTCGGCAAGCCTTCCAGGAAGTCCGGCGGATTCTGATGTGGGTGGAAGCCACAGCCTCCACCATATCCGCAGTTCACATCCCCGGCGTAGAAAACTGGGAAGCAGACTTCCTCAGTCGCCAGGGCATGGACGCAGGGGAATGGTCCCTTCACCCAGACGTGTTTCAGGAAATCTGTCGCCGCTGGGGGGTGCCGGACGTCGACCTAATGGCGTCTCGGCACAACAACAAGGTCCCAACCTTCATGGCACGGTCTCGCGATCAAAGGGCGCTGGCGGCAGACGCCCTAGTGCAAGATTGGTCGCAGTTCCGGCTCCCTTATGTGTTTCCACCTCTGGCACTCTTGCCCAGAGTGCTACGCAAGATCAGATCCGATTGCAGCCGCGTCATACTTGTCGCCCCAGACTGGCCGAGGAGGGCGTGGTATCCGGATCTTTGGCAGCTCACGGTCGGCCAACCGTGGGCACTACCAGACCGACCAGACTTACTGTCCCAAGGGCCGTTTTTCCATCGGAATTCTGCGGCCCTGAACCTGACTGTGTGGCCATTGAGTCCTGGATCCTAACGTCTTCAGGATTGTCCCAAGGGGTCGTTGCCACCATGAGACAGGCTAGGAAGCCCACGTCCGCTAAGATCTACCACAGAACGTGGAGGATATTTTTATCCTGGTGCTCTGCTCAGGGAGTGTCTCCCTGGCCATTTGCATTGCCTACCTTTCTTTCTTTCCTGCAATCTGGGTTAGAAAAAGGTTTGTCGCTCGGCTCCCTTAAAGGTCAGGTCTCGGCGCTATCCGTCTTTTTTCAGAGGCGTTTGGCACGCCTTCCTAAGGTGCGCACGTTCCTACAGGGGGTTTGCCATATCGTACCCCCGTACAAGCGGCCGTTAGATCCATGGGATCTGAACAGGGTACTAGTTGCCCTCCAGAAGCCGCCCTTCGAGCCTCTGAAGGAGGTTTCACTTTCTAGACTATCACAGAAAGTGGCTTTTCTGGTAGCGGTCACGTCTCTTCGGAGAGTGTCTGAGCTGGCAGCACTATCATCCAAGGCTCCCTTCCTGGTCTTCCACCAGGACAAGGTTGTGCTGCGCCCTATTCAGGAGTTTCTCCCGAAGGTGGTATCCTCTTTTCATCTTAATCAGGATATCTCTTTGCCTTCGTTTTGTCCTCATGCAGTTCATCGGTATGAGAAGGATTTACATTTGTTAGATCTGGTGAGAGCACTCAGAATCTACATTTCCCGCACGGCGCCCTTGCGCCGTTCGGATGCACTCTTTGTCCTTGTCGCTGGTAAGCGCAAAGGGTCGCAGGCTTCTAAGGCTACCCTGGCTCGATGGATCAAAGAACCAATTCTTGAAGCCTACCGTTCTGCTGGGCTTCCGGTTCCATCAGGGCTGAAGGCCCATTCTACCAGAGCCGTGGGTGCATCCTGGGCATTACGACACCAGGCTACGGCTCAACAGGTGTGCCAGGCAGCTACCTGGTCGAGCCTGCACACTTTCACCAAACATTATCAGGTGCATACCTATGCTTCGGCGGACGCCAGCCTAGGTAGAAGAGTCCTGCAGGCGGCAGTTGCCTCCCCGTAGGGGAGGGCTGTCTTGCAGCTCTAACATGAGGTATTTCTTTACCCACCCAGGGACAGCTTTTGGACGTCCCAATCGTCTGGGTCTCCCAATAGAGCGCCGAAGAAGAAGGGAATTTTGTTACTTACCGTAAATTCCTTTTCTTCTAGCTCTTATTGGGAGACCCAGCACCCGCCCTGTTGTCCTTCGGGATTGTTGGTTTGTTTGCGGGTACACATGTTGTTCATGTTGAACGGTTTTCAGTTCTCCGATGTTACTCGGAGAGGATTTGTTTAAACCAGTTATTGGCTTTCCTCCTTCTTGCTTTTGCACTAAAACTGGTGAGCCAGTGATCCCACTGGGGGTGTATAGCCAGAAGGGGAGGGGCCTTACACTTTTTAGTGTAATTGCTTTGTGTGGCCTCCGGAGGCAGTGCTATACACCCAATTGTCTGGGTCTCCCAATAAGAGCTAGAAGAAAAGGAATTTACGGTAAGTAACAAAATTCCCTTCTTTTTGTTCAGGAATGTGATCCACGGCAGCGACTCCAAAGAGAGCGCCCAGCGTGAGATTTCTCTCTGGTTCAGACCAGACGAGATTGTCTGTTGGCAGGACCATGCTGAGAGCTGGATCTACGAGTAAAAGGTGTGGGATTGATTTGGAGCTGTTACACACACATCACAGGGATTTTTTTTGTCTCTCCTTCATTACAGCTATTAGCCAAAAGGCTGGAGATGAAACATGAATGTAAATGGTTCCCTGTAAAGTTGAGCAAAATGATCTGATCTGCAGTATCCTGATCATGTGGCCTTCACTGATCCGGTAGCCATGGACTAACTCCTACTATCTGCAACATCCCATACGCCTCTTCTGGTTAGTTGTTTGCGGCGATGTCCATTATGTTGCAGGTAGTTGGAGGTTTCCAGGGCCCTGGACTGGGATCCTGCAAGTCGTCATGCTGAACTTTAGGTTGCTGCTTATTTGGAGGTCAAATTAAACCAGGCCATGGTGCCCAAATTCTATCCAAACTATACTTTTATAATTTCTGATGCCCCCAAACCCCCCCCCCCCCCACACCCAAATAGTATTGAGTTCTGGACAATCTTAAACTGACCCTTCAGCCTCCTAGAGAAAATATAGAATATTTACAGGGTGTGTGTATATGGGTATAGCATATTGTACCTGTGATTAACAGATTGCACACAGCATTCAGGATATTTAAAGGGGACCAACCACCAGGATTTTCCTATATAAACTAAAGCCAGTGCTATACTGGCACTATCATGCTGATTCTATACATACCTTTACTTGTGAGATCGGATGTATCGTTTCTGAAATACAGGCAAGTCAAGTTTGTGAAATGCACTGTTGATTGATAGCAGCTACAGAATATTTATTAGGTGGGTCGGGTTTTGCCAGTTATTTCTGCCCCTGTCTGCTGCCTGTCCTTCCTCCCCCTGTCTGTTATTACAAGGGGAGGCAGGAAGGACAGGCAGGCAGACAAGGACGGGAATAACTAGCAAAATCTGACCGACCTATTAGATATCCTGTAGCTGTTAGTAATCAAATAAAAGTGCATTTCACAAACTTTACTTGCCTGTATTTCAGAAAGTATACATCCGATCTCACAACTAAAGGTATGTATAGAATCAGCATGATAGCGCCAGTATAGCACTGGCTTTAGTTTATAAAGGAAAATCCTGGTGGTTGGTCCTCTTTAAAGGGAATCGGTCAGCATGATCCAACCCACCAAACTGTTTGCCTCCTCAGCGCTATTCTCTTCCCTTCTGCACTTAAATCTGCTTGACTGACAGCTTGCTGCTTTGACTACTCAGTAAAAAAAGCTGTCAGTCAAGCTGAGAAAGGTGGGTTAGGTAGCCAGGGAGGCAGAGGCTTCAGGAAGTGCTTTGACACTTCAAGAGCACTTAAGCGTGCTTTCACACGTCAGTTTTTTGTCATCAGGCACAATCCGGCGAAATCTGAAAAAACGGATCCGGCGTCTGTTGCAGCCGGATCAGTTTTTCCCCCATAGACTTCTATTAGCGCCGCATTGTGCAGGATGGCCTTGCGTTCCATCCAGCTTTCGCCGGATCCGGCAAAATTTGCTTGTTCAGCGGCCGGATGGAACGCTGAGGGGCACGTTTTTTGTGTCCGGCGAAAAACCGTATCGCGCCGGATCCGGTGCAGTACAGAGTGTTTTATAATGGAAGCATATGGATGCCGGATCCGGCGTAATGCGGCAAAAAAACGGATACGGCAACCGAAGACGGTTTTTTGAAATGAGCATGCTCAGTATCACAACGGATCCGTCAAAAAATCTGAAGGAACTGATGGAAAAAACTGATGCAACTGATCCGTTTTTTTCGCCGGATCGTACCTGATGGCAAAAAACTGATGTGTGAAAGCAGCCAAAGCCTCATTTGCATAGTCATTAAAACAGCAATATTATATCTATTTTTGTCAAAGTCAGGAGCAACAGATTGTATAAGTAAAGGTGTAGATGACATTGTTTTATGACTGTAGAAAAAGTTTGCAGGGGGTGGATTGTTCTGGCTGTTTTGCTTTAAGGCTATACTGATTTTGTAAAACCATAAAGCTCCATAGAGCTGTAAGCTTGGTTCATTATATTCATGGGGGGTCTCGAGGTTTACATTCAAAATATAAACTGGGTACAATACGCCTGCCTGAATGAGTGCAACTGTACAGACCGTACGTATGATAATCTATCCCAGTCGTCCATGTACCACTGCTCGTTTCTACTCAAGATTAAAAGCTTCCATTCACTCTTTAAATACCTAGAACTATTGAATGGGCCACAGCACCTCTAACACTGAGCATGATGGATTGTGTCCCGTCCCTACTTGAATGTCACCAAATCCGTCCTCCTAAGCCAGACTGACTGCAGCAATATCTACATGCTTTACCCTAGGCCTGGTCATTTCACATTTTTCGGGCATGCACGTTTTTGTTTTTTTTTCCCGTATTTTTGGTAACACTTGAATGTATTTATTGGGATTTTCAAGATTTTCCCAGCGTCATATTATTTTACAGCAGGTGACTGGTGCTGTCAGGACAAGCGAGCGGCTGCAGATCAATAGGTTGTAAACCTCCGACCAGGGCCGGCTCCAGGTTTTTGTGGGCCCCGGGCGGAAGAGTCCCAGTGGGCCCCATCCACACGCAGACACACATACGTACACATACATATACATATTTAACGACAAACTCACAAAAATACATATAGAACTGACACATCTATACAGTCATATACACTGACATACATAGATACACATTATACATGCATACAGACAAACACACACAGCTCTGCTGGATACATACATACAGACACAGCGCTGCTACATACATACACACATAGCTCTGCCACATAAATACACACATAGCTCTGCCACATACATACACACATAGCTCTGCTATATACATACACACATAGCTCTGCCACATACATACACACATAGCTCTGCTATATACATACACACATAGCTCTGCTATATACATACACACCTAGCTCTGCTACATACACACATAGCTCTGCTACATACACACCTAGCTCTGCTACATACACACATAGCTCTGCTATATACATACACACATAGCTCTGCTACATACACACCTAGCTCTGCTACATACACACATAGCTCTGCTATATACATACACACATAGCTCTGCTATATACATACACACATAGCTCTGCTACATACACACATAGCTCTGCTACATACACACATAGCTCTGCTACATACACACCTAGCTCTGCTACATACACACATAGCTCTGCTATATACATACACACATAGCTCTGCTATATACATACACACATAGCTCTGCTATGTACATACACACCTAGCTCTGCTATATACATACACACCTAGCTCTGCTATATACATACACATCTAGCTCTGCTATATACATACACACATAGCTCTGCTATATACATACACACATAGCTCTGCTATATACATACACACATAGCTCTGCTACATACATACACACATAGCTCTGCTATATACATGCACACATAGCTCTGCTATATACATGCACACATAGCTCTGCTATATACATGCACACATAGCTCTGCTATATACATACACACCTAGCTCTGCTATATACATACACACCTAGCTCTGCTATATACATACACATCTAGCTCTGCTACATACATACACACCTAGCTCTGCTATATACATACACACCTAGCTCTGCTACATACATACACACATAGCTCTGCTACATACACACATAGCTCTGCTATATACATACACACATAGCTCTGCTATATACATACACACATAGCTCTGCTACATACATACACACATAGCTCTGCTATATACATGCACACATAGCTCTGCTATATACATGCACACATAGCTCTGCTATATACATGCACACATAGCTCTGCTATATACATACACACATAGCTCTGCTATATACATGCACACATAGCTCTGCTATATACATACACACAGCGCTGCTATATACATACACACATAGCTCTGCTATATACATACACACATAGCTCTGCTATATACATACACACCTAGCTCTGCTATATACATACACACATAGCTCTGCTATATACATACACACATAACTCTGCTATATACATACACATAGCTCTGCTATATACATACACACATAGCTCTGCTATATACATACACACCTAGCTCTGCTATATACATACACACATAGCTCTGCTATATACATGCACACATAGCTCTGCTATATACATACACACAGCTCTGCTATATACATACACACATAGCTCTGCTATATACATACACATAGCTCTGCTATATACATGCACACATAGCTCTGCTATATACATACACACATAGCTCTGCTATATACATACACACATAGCTCTGCTATGTACATACACACATAGCTCTGCTATATACATACACACCTAGCTCTGCTATATACATACACACCTAGCTCTGCTATATACATACACACCTAGCTCTGCTATATACATACACACCTAGCTCTGCTATATACATACACACATAGCTCTGCTATATACATGCACACATAGCTCTGCTATATACATACACATAGCTCTGCTATATACATGCACACATAGCTCTGCTATATACATACACACATAGCTCTGCTATATACATACACACATAGCTCTGCTATGTACATACACACATAGCTCTGCTATATACATACACACCTAGCTCTGCTATATACATACACACCTAGCTCTGCTATATACATACACACCTAGCTCTGCTATATACATACACACCTAGCTCTGCTATATACATACACACCTAGCTCTGCTATATACATACACACATAGCTCTGCTATATACATACACACCTAGCTCTGCTATATACATACACACCTAGCTCTGCTATATACATACACACCTAGCTCTGCTATATACATACACACCTAGCTCTGCTATATACATACACACCTAGCTCTGCTATATACATACACACCTAGCTCTGCTATATACATACACACCTAGCTCTGCTATATACATACACACCTAGCTCTGCTATATACATACACACCTAGCTCTGCTATATACATACACACCTAGCTCTGCTATATACATACACACATAGCTCTGCTATATACATACACACATAGCTCTGCTATATACATACACACCTAGCTCTGCTATATACATACACACCTAGCTCTGCTATATACATACACACCTAGCTCTGCTATATACATACACACCTAGCTCTGCTATATACATACACACCTAGCTCTGCTATATACATACACACCTAGCTCTGCTATATACATACACACCTAGCTCTGCTATATACATACACACCTAGCTCTGCTATATACATACACACATAGCACTGCTATATACATACACACATAGCTCTGCTATATACATACACACATAGCTCTGCTATATACATACACACCTAGCTCTGCTATATACATACACACCTAGCTCTGCTATATACATACACACCTAGCTCTGCTATATACATACACACCTAGCTCTGCTATATACATACACACCTAGCTCTGCTATATACATACACACCTAGCTCTGCTATATACATACACACCTAGCTCTGCTATATACATACACACCTAGCTCTGCTATATACATACACACCTAGCTCTGCTATATACATGCACACCTAGCTCTGCTATATACATGCACACATAGCTCTGCTATATACATGCACACATAGCTCTGCTATATACATGCACACCTAGCTCTGCTATATACATGCACACCTAGCTCTGCTATATACATGCACACCTAGCTCTGCTATATACATGCACACCTAGCTCTGCTATATACATGCACACATAGCTCTGCTATATACATGCACACATAGCTCTGCTATATACATGCACACATAGCTCTGCTATATACATGCACACATAGCTCTGCTATATACATACACACATAGCTCTGCTATATACATACACACATAGCACTGCTATATACATACACACATAGCACTGCTATATACATACACACATAGCTCTGCTATATACATACACACCTAGCTCTGCTATATACATACACACCTAGCTCTGCTATATACATACACACCTAGCTCTGCTACATACATACACACCTAGCTCTGCTATATACATACACACCTAGCTCTGCTACATACATACACACATAGCTCTGCTACATACACACATAGCTCTGCTATATACATACACACATAGCTCTGCTATATACATACACACATAGCTCTGCTATATACATACACACATAGCTCTGCTATATACATACACACATAGCTCTGCTATATACATACACACCTAGCTCTGCTATATACATACACACCTAGCTCTGCTACATACATACACACCTAGCTCTGCTACATACATACACACCTAGCTCTGCTATATACATACACACCTAGCTCTGCTATATACATACACACCTAGCTCTGCTATATACATACACACCTAGCTCTGCTATATACATACACACCTAGCTCTGCTATATACATACACACCTAGCTCTGCTATATACATACACACCTAGCTCTGCTATATACATACACACCTAGCTCTGCTATATACATACACACCTAGCTCTGCTATATACATACACACCTAGCTCTGCTATATACATACACACCTAGCTCTGCTACATACAGACAGAGACAGACACGCGCGGCTCCGGGGGGGGGCATAAATCGGGGTTGGGGAGGGCACATACCGCTCAGGTCACGGTGGAGAGGGGGCCCACACAGCGCCGGAGGGACACGCTGTGCTGGGGGTCGCTGGCTGGCACTGCAACTCTCATCTGTGGGACTGAGCAGGATGCCTTTCTGTAGCTCCGCCCACAGATGAAGTTCAAACCAGGAAGTCTGCGCGCCTTAAAGAGACGGCGCCGCAGATTCCTGCCGAGGACTGCGGTCCCCGGAACTCGGCCCGGGGACCGCAGAACTAAGGAGAGTGGGCCCCGGCCAAGGTGCACCAGAGCTGACGAGGCCGAGTGGGCCCCCCCGGCTCTCCAGGGCCCCGGCATTTGCCCGGGTATGCCGGGTGCTGACGCCGGCCCTGCCTCCGACAGTCATCGATTTTTGTTTTTTTTTATGGAAAGCTCATTACTTTCTGTCAATCATGTACCTCACTCACGCATCAATATCCAGGATATATCCCATGTCCAAAAAAATGGAATATGCTTGGAGATTGGCCTCTTCAAATCATTCTAAGTTTATCAAGTTTTCCTGTGGCTCTCATTTCTGCATCAGATGGTAAAAGGGCTATTAACGTGGGGTTCATCGGCCACTCGGCAGATATCTGTTGGTCTCGCACACGCTGCCTATTCTTAAAGGAGTTGTCCGACATTAGCTTAACAAAAATTTTTGAGTTTCTGTGCTGTATTGTCATATAAATCACACCTACATTGTTATTTTTTGTTTTCTAACTTTTTGTTTTTCTTGAATTATCCCTTTATTCTCTGCAGCTCTGGTTTACATTCAGATCCAGCAAACATGACCACTTCCTGTGCTGAACCTCAGTCAGAGCTGTCACCGCCCGGCCTCAGTGTCCAGCCTCACCCTCTGCACACACATTCCCTGTCAGTATTCTTCCCCAGCACCTGACCTGGTATCACTACAGCATTGCAAATAACAGCCCCACATCGGGCTCTGCACCGCACACGCACACATATGGCTCTGCACCGCACACGTATGCTCTGCACCGCACACGTATGCTCTGCACCGCACACATATGGCTCTGTACCGCACACGCACACATATGGCTCTGCACCGCACACGTATGCTCTGCACCGCACACCTATAGCTCTGTACCGCACACATATGGCTCTGTACCGCACTCGCACACGTATGGCTCTGCACGACACACACATGGCTCTGTACCGCACTCGCACACATATGGCTCTGTACCGCACTCGCACACATATGGCTCTGCACCGCACACATATGGCTCTGCACCGCACACATATGGCTCTGCACCGCACACGCACACATATGGCTCTGCACCGCACACATATGGCTCTGCACCGCACACGCACACATATGGCTCTGCACCGCACACATAGCTCTGCACACGCACACACATGGCTCTGCACCGTACACGCACACATATGGCACTGCACACATATGGCTCTGCAACCCCCCCCCCATCCCCATCGGGAACACATGTGGAGTACATACTCACCCGTCCTCGGTCCCCGCCGCTCCTGCACGTTCGCGCGCTGTCTGTGCTCTGGCCATATCAGCACAGTAGTGACGTCACCGCTGTGCTGAAGAGAGCACAGACAGCGGGAGGGACAGCGATGAGAAGCAGCGCTGCGCTGCTTCTCATCAGCACTTTCAAATGTACCGGCATCTGTGATCTGTGATGCCGGTACATTTGAATGTGTGATCCTGAGCAGGGGGCCTGGTGCTGGCGCTGACATCACGGCAGCTGCCGCCAGGCCCCGCCCCCAGGTCACGGACCCCACAGCAGTGCAGGGGGAGGTTACTGGAGAGGTGCGGAGGAATGTGTGGGAGGGTGCAGGGAAGGGGGCGGGGCTCATCGCACTGTACCCGCCCAGCAGGGAGGCGACATGCTGTTCCACATTTGCATGTCAACATGGCCCTGCCCATGTTGACATGAAATGACCGGAAGCAGCAACATCACGGCAGGAGCGGTCACATGACCGCTCTGAGCCGGGGGAGAGGGGCTGACAGCAGGGCAGGTAAGTGGTCTCTATCTACTTACCTGCCCCAACGTAGCCCAATATGGAAATAAAAAAAAAAATGTCAAAGAAGCCGGATAACCCCTTTAATATTAGGACAGGTGCAGAAACGTGCGTCGTGGCTTACAGACACCACATTGGTAGCACCTTTCTCCTAATTTCCATGGTTTGCTCCATTTATCAGGACCTGATCATACCTTTTGGCCTTTCACCCCCAGATTAGTGTGTGAGTCAACAAATTACATTTAAATTGAAGGATGAGGAGGTCCAAGATGTCCAGAAAGAGGTAAACGAGTAAATGTCACGCATCAAAGTTTGAGGGGGCTATGCACTGAACCTGACCAACTGGAAAGGACATTTAAAGGGAACCTGTCAGGTCAAAAAAGCGTTTTGACCTACAAGCAGGAGCCTGTGTGAGCTATTAACCCCTTCCTACCTATCCCTGTGTTGTTATATTGTGTAATAAAACTTATTTTATTACTTCCATATTTGCTATGTAAATAGCATAGGTCTATAGCCACATGGGCGTCTCATCGTCCTGTGGGCGTCTACATGCTTTCCATGGTATCACGTCCCTGTGGGCGTGATACCATGGATTTACATCAGCGACGCCAGTTCTGCAGCTTCAGAATCTCGCGTGTGTGCTTACCATTCTCGTCGCCTTCTCATCCTGATGCTTGCTTCTCGGCTTCTGACGTGCACTGCACATGAACAGTGCCGCTGGCGTCTAGTGAGCATGCGCAGTGCGCGTCAGAAGCCGACACCAAACACCAGGATGAGAAGGCGGCGAGAACAGTAAGCGCACGCACGCAAGATTCTGAAGTAGCGACGGTCACGTCACTGGTGTAAATCCATGGTATCACACCCACAGGGGCGTGATACCATGGAAAGCATGTAGACGCCCACAAGACGATGAGACGCTCTTGGAACGCACCAGTTTAACCAGTTGTGTGCATCTTCTACAGTCCTGTGTCCAATGAGGTTTACGTTAATGCAGTTTGTCAATTTCCAACGTCATTGCCATTGTGGTCCAGAAAATGAATTGTTTACTACTGAATGTAGGGTTTGCACCCGATACTTGATGCCATGCACTGTGTAAGTCTTGAATGTTCACCCTAATCACATGGACGGCAAAAGTTGCCAAAAGTGATCACCTCATGGCCTTTGTCAATGATATTAGCCTGTGGGAAGGGTAAGGAGTCCACACTCCAGGGTCCGATTCATTTTCACAGAACATATTTACTGCACACCTCAAAGTGATGTCCATAGAGGATGCTAAGAAGGTATGGGGGCAGCCGCACATTTAACTTCTGGTGAAGGGTAAAATTGGCCCGGTCATCAGCGGCACGAATTTACCAGCTGCCGACCTCAAACCTTTGTTCTTCATTTGCGCTACAGATATTTTTTGCAGTGTGATGTCTTACATTTTCATGTGTTTTCACTACGTGGGAGCGTACCTTTTATAGACGAAAATCTGAAGTTTACAATTTTGTTCTGCTTGTCGAGTTGAAAAATTATTGGGCACAATGGGTCAAGAGTAAGTGGATAATCTGTTTACAGGATGAGGATCAATAATTGTTTTGTACCGCTTATTGTTCCCTTTTTGTAATAAAAAAAAATAATTGGAAAATGTTGTAATCTTTATTTTATTAAAAGTTGCCTGAATATTTCTAGAAATCCACTTTTTACTGTTGGATTATTCAGTTTCTTAAAGAAGACTGATCTAATGATTCTGGGCGAATGCAGCTATACACGTGCGGTAACTGACAGCCAAAACACATGAACATTCATGTCATGTGTTTTCAATCAGCTGAGCCTGGAAAGATGCTGCCATACACCTCTGGCAGGGGCTTATTGTCACAGAGTATGTATTGACGAAACAGGGGCTCCTGCGCTGTCCCTTATCTCGGAGGTAGGCTTGATGGTAGCCAGGTTAGAGCCCCCAGCGTGACCCCGACTCCTGTCCAAGCCCTGATCTTACTCTTCCCCACCCACCACCACCACCACCACCTACCCTGGGAGTGGGCCGAAAATCGAGTAACAAAAAGACATGGACAATGGAGAACAGAACCTCGTACACACAGCACTCAAACACAAAGGGGAGACAATATGTGTACAGGAGAATAAAGAATTGGATAGAGAGAAACTCACAACAGGGGGAACATTCACACCACACAGAACAGCAACTGTAGTTCACTATGAACGGAATAACCACTGAGCCCGGGATCGCTGAAACGATCTTCGGCAATCTAATACTACATTCCCTAGCTTTAAATAGGAAGAGACTAGCTGTGGATGGTGATTAGCAACCCGGCTCTCAGAAGAGTTGCACACTACTCCAAAAAGGATTAAGGCTATGTTTGCACGTTGCGTACTGTCCCTGCAGAAATTTCTGCAGCGATTTGAACAGCACACGTGCGCTTCAAATCAATGCAGAAAGAGTCCGTAGTGAAAAAAAAAGGCGATTCCATGCGCTCTGAGTGCAGCCCCTCCTATAGACAAAGCAGGAGCTGCAGGCAGAGCGCAGGAAAGAAGTGACATGTCACTTCTTAGAACGTGGGCTTCGGGCAGCAGCCGAAGCGCTGCGCTCTAATACGCCACGTGCGCACGTCTCCTGCATAATCTTCATAGATTATGCTGGGGACGCAGGACGCATGCAGTTACGCTGCGGTGAAGATCGCAGTGTAACTGCATGCAATTCCGCAACGTGCGCACATAGCCTAACTCCTGCACAGCTGGGACCAGTGAAACAACTCAGCCGACGCCCAGCAGAGCTGAGTACTTAAGAGACCAGGTTGCCTGTTGGACCCTGCATTGTGAACAGAGTCCGATGCCTTAGTAGTAATTCGCGTGTGTGGACCCGTACAGCGCATGACACTTATCTCTTGTACAATATTGATTTCACACACCCAATCCTTTTTTTCCCCAAACAATATCTGTTGGGGGTCAAGAGACTCTCTTAGACTTTCACAAAGGCTCCCACCTTTAGTATAATTTGGAGGCCTTTAGGGTTGGGTTATTTTACATATTCTGCAATATTAATATACAACATAGGATAATGCAACCACAGTCATTTCCTATGACAGAAATATCTTTGCAATAGCGTAATTAAAAGTCATCCATGAAGGGATTGTATTTTTGCAAACGAAAGCCGTGCGTGCCCATTCAATGTCACTTTGGAGCTCAGCCCCAAACATTAGAGTTAATCCATACAATCCGTATTGCAGCCATATCTTCTCATTCGTGTTTCGGCCCCAAGTCCTACACTGACAAAGCTTCATATATGGCCACAATACTGTTAGATTGGGTTACCAGACTTGTAGTCGGCTGTGACTTGAGACCGAAGTTTCATCTAGTCCTTGGATGTTTTCTGGCAGATCCCACAAATTCTGATAGGATCCACCGCCTATACGTTCTGCAACCGGACCCCCATGGCCATCACCACCACACCACACCAGCGTCTTGCATTCATTTTGTAATACATTTATTACATACATAACAATTACATGGTGTTCATGTCACAAGGGGGAGAGAGAGGAAGCAGAGCGGTATTCATACAGCTGTCTTTACATAATGCCACCGATAAGACCAGAAGACGGACGGACACACTGCGGAGTTTACAAGCCTTTTTGGAACAGACACGTTAGAGCCCCCCTTGTGACACTTTCTTTACATATGTCGTTGCTGTAGGTAGAACGAGCTGTTAGAGCCGAGCACTTTATACCTTGCTGGCTGGTTAGTAATGTGCTTTATTTTTATGGTTTAACCCCTGAACTCCCAGAAAATCCTGCAACACTTGAGTATTGGAGGCAGTGCGGGAGCGCCTGGAGCACATGCAGGGAGGTCGTCTGGGGAAATAGCGATTTTTAGATTAGTTTGTTCAGGCCCGGCATTACCACTGGTCATTGAATTATGAGATATGTATGGAGTAGCTTAGATTGCAGGTTTTTCTTCGGCCTTCATGCTGAGCGAGTCCATTTGCCACATTCCCCATTGTTAATGTGTCAATATAATGGTAAGTTCTACATACACCAGTGCAATGGACCAGGCACCATAGTGAAATAACTTAAGGCTCACCTCCTGGTGCTGGCTTTGCCCCGATATTGGCAGTCCTATGCAAGTTGTTGGTGCTGATTTCTAAGAAGCAGGGCCCATTAATAGAGAAGATCGCGAAGGAGGATGGCAGGTTAAGTGGCAGATTACCCCTCCACGAGCCGGTTCTTTGGACTTAAAGGTGTTATCTGGTATGGTCCTGGGCTGCTCACTTGTGCAATGGAGACTAGTATTGCTGATATTTTGACCTCTCACACCGAGGTGCATGTATGATTGGCAGGTACCGTGCACATGTCCTGGTCATTAGAATAAGGCTGCGTGCCCTACTGCCCACGATCAGTGTTCACAGCATTTTGGATGCAGCGTACTTTCGTTGCGTCGTGCCGTACAAGCACGGTGGATGTGATTTCTAAAAATCCCGTGCCCACTGTGCGTGTGCGGCCCGCAGCGAAAACTGACCTGCAATCCGGTTTCCCAAGTCACAGCATGTCAATTCTTGCTGTGGAGACGCAAGCATTCTCCGCAGGGAGACCACAGCGGTCCGAACCTTCATTGTGGGCACAAGCAGCTGCGGTCTCCTGCGGAGAAGACTCATAGCCCCACAGGTCAGGACCTGCCGCGTCTGGGACGCAGCGGGTCCTCGGGTCCTGATCGTGTGCATATACCCTTAGACAATTGCAATACCCATTTATCATGCATGCGTTGTGCAGGATCAGAATATCGGGACACCCACCTCCAATGGGGAAGTGACTGGTTCTGTTCGGCACCCACACCCATTAAAGTCAGCCAAAGTCGTTGAGTTTGGCAGGACCGATTGGCCATCTAATGAGTAAGAGGCCTCCTAATAGATATCTGTGGAGAGAAGGATTGGCCATGTTAAAGTCAAGTGCTCCATCTTTTTGTTCTCCGGCAGAGATGTCTGTCAGTACTTTGCTCTCGTCTTTGAAAACACATGCGCACCACTCACCAGAGTCCAGTAGTCATGTGTATGGGGGAATAGCTTTCGACCGAACGAGTATATAGCCACCTTAGTCTCGCAGCGGGCATCTCAGATGCAGAAGTGATCAATTCAAGACGATCCATTTAAATGATAGATTAAAACAATATGGTTGCTCTTTTCCTAAAAATCCACCACCCCTACCTTCAGGCCATGTGTGGTGTTGCAGCTCAGCCCAATCTATCAAATTATATTATATAATTAATATCTACGTTTACTGTGTCAAAGCTCTTATGAATTGTTCTGAAATTTGCCAGCAGGCACAAACCTCTCATATTCAGCTTTGGAACTGCAAGTCTGGCAGGCAATGATGGGTGTTGTAGTTCTACCCTAATGGTGATGCAATTAGTCTTATTGCTTGCAGGGAACCAATCAGGGCCTGCGTTTCACTTTTTTTTTTCAGTGCAATTTAGGAAATTTGACTTTGATCTCCTTTACCATAGATCTAAAAAAACTGATGCACTACGCCAATACTGATTGATGTGTTCAGCTTTTGCATGAAGTAGGAACTAATTAATTAATTTTGCATAATATGAGAACGATTTGGCATGAGAAAAAAAATGGCTGAAATGCCGTGTAGCCAGAACTTTTGTGCACGCGTAACTCCGTAAACATTCTTAAATTGAAGCCCCAGCAATCCGTATTGGAACCGGCCAAACACTTCAGCGCCAGCCCGGATGATCGGACTATGATCGCTCGGCAGAGGTGATATTTAGTCAACCAGTTTATCATTCTTAGGCCTTGGAACAAGAAGCATGAGAATTAGCTTAGAATGCGAGTCTCCAGGACTTTGTGGATATGCGGCCATGTTCTGGAGTTTTCTAGATATTGGACAAGTCAGAAGGTGAATAAAACAAGATGAGAAGACCAGCAAAACACAGGCCGAGAAATTGCGCAGAATTGGGTCAAAGTTCCAGTTTGGTATTTCCAGCGGGTGCAGGGAAGCAGGAGGCGTCTTGGCATTCTGGGGAGAAGGCTAAGGGTGCGTTTATTCAGGGACGTAAGAGACCTGCCATACAATAATGTGGCTTCGCTCTGCCTTAGAGAGTACTGGTTTGGTCTGAGTCTCCCCATCTCCAGAGTGTTCTTCTGTCTCGTCATCTTCTCCATCACCTGGAAAAAAAACAAACATTATTCCTTTGACCAAATCAGTGCTTTGTATTTTATATTTCTAATCCTTTGCTTCTCTAAGAAAAAGTGGTGTCTCCTCATCTCCCTCTTCAAAACGATTAATGCCAAAAATTTAGAAAGATAGTTGACCACTAGAGATAAGACATTTGATTTGGTCAAGTGTACACTCCAGTCCTCTGTAGCAGCTAGTCTTCGCTTTTGCTCCTGACATTCTGGGTGCCTCTGGTGCTTACTAGGCCCTGCGACGTCACAAAGTCACCTAAAGGCTAGGGAATGGGCCCTACACAACATCGCGGGTACTAGTAAGCGCCAGAAGAAGCCAAGACGGCTGGAAGCAAAAATGAAGAATGCCATCATGGAGAACACTGGATCAAGGCAGTGTGCTCATCTCTACTGGCCAAATTCTGGAGTCTACAGCCACCTTTACCTCTTGTTTGTCCAGACATTTGATCTTCCCTTGATGATTTCTGTAAAACACTGGTGGACTCCAAGCTGTAATTGTAAAACTACCATTCTCCGTATGCTGAGGGTTGTAGTTGAACAACAGCCACGGTTTTGAGACATTGCACAACAGCCACGGTTTTGAGACCATTGATTTTGTATATCTTTCCTTTTCTTCTATATAATGTGATGCCTTCAATCTGTGCCACCCTAGCTGATGTGGAACCATGATTTCCAGCCTTGCAAGCCGTTAGGACTTAGTAACACAGCAGATGGAGGACACATGTGGAATCCATTCTGCTACAAAGAGATGATTGAACTCACCAATTCGGAAGTCAATGTATCCCTCTCCTCCACTCAGCACTAGCACATTCTTCAGTTTTTGTTCCTCCGTCTCTGCGGATGGGGTGCCTGGGTTCTCGGAAGGACTGTCCAGGACGCTGCCATTAAGTGTGGCCAGTACGTTACCTGTTAATACACACAATGATGAATCTATGGATATCTTATATTTAATGAACTATCGGTGGTTGGCCTTTATTATACACAATAGGCATCCCCAACCAGTGGATCGCTGGTCCCTGGTGTGTGGCACACTATTGTCTGCTAGCTTGAATTACCACCAGGTCAAGCAGACTGATAAAAAGCAGAGCGCCAGATGGAACTTTTGTGAGTAGCCCAGCCAATGCAGTGTCCCTTGACAAAAAAAATCTGTATCCTCCAGCCGATTTTCAGCACTGAATGTTACTATTATGTGAGAGTGTAGGTGGATACCACTGTGGGACGGGGTACTTTGGATGGCACTGCTGTGGGAGAGGGAGGCCTAACACCATGTAAGTGAGGGAGGTTTTGTGGATGCCACAAATGTGGGGAAACCATAGATGTGGCTTGCGACCATGTCTCAAAATTGAATATAGATCTCAAAATAAGAAAGTTTGAGAACCCCTGATTTACAGTAGACAAAACTATAGATATTTAGATGTTACCTGGTACAGATACAAAGAACTTGACGGCATCACGGTGGCCATGAAAGCAGAGCTGGGCCTGAGCCATAGAGCAGTATGGTATGAAGCTGCCTGCAGACTTTTCACTATTCTCATCACTGTACACGTGGATGACTCCACCACCGGCCCGGGCTACTTCACCGGAAGATGTAGGAGATGTCTTGTTGGCTGAAAACACATAAAAGGATTAAGTGACACGATGTGGCTTCTTACAAGGCCAAGATCAGCTGCCTCTATAGATGGTGCTTTTCCTGGACCAACCCAAATGTCAAGGCGTTGATCTCATCAAACTACCCTTCTCTAGAAGGACATCTCATAGTACCGTATTTGCTGCTCAAGCTTTTTCTAAGCAGGTTCCTACTGAGAGGTGCAAGAGAAAGCAACATTTGCTAAAGCATGGACTTGCATCCAATAGAAGACATGGAAAGCCACATGAATCACAGGCATCACGGGCCATTCGGTTGTAGCCATCTATACATTAGAACCGTTTAGAGAATAACGGAAGAACACCCCATCCGTAAAGTGAAAAGAGCACCACGCCTCAGCAGACATCCAACTAGGACTGCAAGGGGTGACACAAGAAATCCGTAACAAATGATCCTGCCTCATCTCTTCCGTCCAACTGAAAAGGAAGTTGCCAATTGATCTCTCGAATTTAAAGGGATTTTGGCAGCACAAAATGACTGTTCAGATCTAGCACAGGCCCTTAGTGCACTGTTGGTGTGGTCGAGCAGTTCAGTGCACTAATTTGTTTTTTATTTATCTCTGTTTCTCGGGTTGTTATGCATTACAGAAGCTCAGAGTTGAACAAAATAATTTTAAATATTGTCAATTGTCCATTAAAAAAGTAAAGTGTAATATCAGTCAGTCTCATTAGATAAACATTTTGCACAATATCATAGGACTCATACATGATATGGAAATAGTGCCCCATATACTAGCATGAACACTTTAACATGCACCAAGTAGTGATTCTGGAAAGTGGGTGTGTGAGCGGATAGCCGTGTAACAGGCAATGTTAGGAGATTAACATAATAAACTGTCTGTGCCCAAAATGGATTCTGGATCAAACTCTCCCATTAGAAGTCAATAAGTGTACGAAAAAAAAAAAAAGAGATCACATACGGATCACCATCCATATATCGAGCGTTTTGCACATCTAAATTAATATTATAAAGATAAAAAACTGTATTTGGCTACTATTAAATTCATGTAAAGATCAGATTTACAAAACGGATTGCATTTAGTCATAAAAAAAACGAACACGAGGAAGGCACACGGGTGATAAATTGTTGTTTTTTTCTTTCTGGACATAAAATGGCTGATTTTGCATATGCTCATGTGAACCCAGCCTTAGGCTAAGTTCCCACATAGAGTTTTTGGTTTGTTTTTAATGCTGCAGACTGTCATGATCCAGGCCTGTATCAGCTGCTGTGGTTTGATCCAGCTCCAGCCTAGTCACATCAGGGGTTAACTCCTCCCTGCCTTGCTCCGGTTTCCGGGACGCTATATCCTGGCGCTGCACCTCCGGTTCAGTGCAAGTGATAGTTTATGCTCTGCAGTGTTTGCTACCGGCTCTGGTAAGTTTCCCAATCTCTCCTGCCTCTTAGCTACCTTGTACTGACCCGGATCCTCCCCCATTCATCTGTCCGTTCCAGTCCCTGACTACCCGCTCCTGTCTACTGTGTTCCCTTCCCTGTCTGTCTTATCCCGGTTCCGACCTGTTTTTCCTCCTGCCTTGTTTCTACTTGGACTTCCTGGCATCTGACCTATATCCACGTTCCTGGCTCCAGTCTCTATCTCTCCCTTCTGCTATATCTGTGACCCCTCGGCTTCTGAACCTCGGCTATCTCCTGACCACGATTTGACTATCCCTGTACTGTTGTCTAGTCCTTCTGCTGCTGACTTGGTTTATTGACTACTCTACTGCCCTCTGGTGGCTTGCCTGCTAACTGCACTCTGAAGCTACACTGCTTGTAGCTTCAGCGTTTCCCTTAGTACAGTGCGACACAGACTATCTGCACTTTTCATTGCGTTCTTTAGTGCATTTTTTACTTGGGGGGTTTCACTTGTACTTTTCATCTCCTTTTGTTATTTAAAGTTTTTGAAACGTCATTTCTCCTTTATAAAACTTTAGTAATAAACTCATGTACAGATTACATGCGGATTTACTATGCCTCCATTGTGGAAATGTAAAAGACATGTACATACATTTTTTATCTGCAGATTTTTATACATATCATTCAAGTCTGTGGGAAAATCCTCAAATAAAATGCATATTTACCGCAAAAGGAATCGACATGTTGCAAAAATTAAATTCACACTGCAGGTCAGTTTACACTGCATTAAAAAAGGATTACAATGGGCATGAGATTTATATGTATCACATACTCTGTTCTGTAATACGCTGGTTTTTTGGGCACAAAAATACACAATGAAAAAAAAACTTATCAAATACTCATCATGGGAACTTAGTCTATAAAGTTCCTTTATAACGGGTCTAGAAAGTGTTATCATTAGGTCAAAATTTGTATTATTGATAGCCAAAATAATAGGCTAGGAAAAAAAAAATCAGATGCCATATGGGAAAACCAAATGGTTGGTGCCTGTAATCCTCTTGTTCTTCCCAACTCTGTGAGCCGGGATCGGTAAGACGCACACTATGATCCACTATTACCATAAAGTGTAGAAACCCTTTAAGATGATTTATTGTATAACATGTATAGAGAAGAGACCAGGTAGTACGTCACGGCTTATCCTATGATATAAAGGATCATGTACAAGATGCCCAGGGGGTCAACTATGGCTACCAATCAGATTGCTGCATACTTTACTTTCACTTTCTTTAAAAAATATCTACTATATAAAGCTGAGTGTGTGTGTGTGTGTGTGTGTGTGTGTGTGTGTGTGTCTATGTCCGCTAAAGGAATACACAGGGTCACATTTACAATCACAAAATTTTGCACAGACACCCATGTGACTCAGTAAACGTCATAGACTATGTTTTGATGGGAAAATGTAACCCCGCGCTTTACAGTTACTGCCCAAAAAACCTCCCTCCATTAAAGTCAATGGAGCTGGGAGCTACAAGTCATTAATAGGAGCTGTGATTGGTTGCTCTAGGAAAAAAGGACATTCATAGTATAAGAAGCTCATGTGTGAGGTAATATGATTTCTGTGGAGTGAGGGACACAGACAGAGACAGACAGACATAGGCACAGAGAGACAGACAGGGAAAGAGACAGACAGGGAAAGAGGCAGACAGACAGGGAAAGAGACAGATGGGGAAAGCTACAGATATACAGGGAAAGAGACAGACAGAGAAAGAGACAGACAGGGAAATATACAGACAAAAAGACAGACAGGGAAAGATACAGACAAAAAGACAGACAGGGAAAGATACAGACAAAGAGACAGAAAGGGAAAGATACAGACAAAGAGACAGAAAGGGAAAGAGACAGACACACAGAGACAGACAGACATACAGAGACAGACAGACACACAGAAAGACAGACAGAGACAGTGCGGGAAACAGACAGAGACAAATAGACAGCTAGAGACAGACAGTTTGGACACACCTCATTCAAAGAGTTTTCTTTATTTTCATGACTCTGAAAATTGTAGATTCACATTGAAGGCATCAAAACTATGAATTAACTGAATTAACACATGTGGAATGAAATACTTAACAAAAGAGTGTAAAACAACTGAAAATATGTGTTATATTCTAGGTTCTTCAAAGTAGCCACCTTTTGCTTTGATTACTGCTTTGCACACTCTTGGCATTCTCTTGATGAGCTTCAAGAGGTAGTCACCGGAAATGGTTTTCACTTCACAGGTGTGCCCTGTCAGGTTTAATAAGTGGGATTTCTTGCCTTATAAATGGGACCATCAGTAGGGTTGTGCAGAAGTCTGGTGGATACACAGCTGATAGTCCTACTGAATAGACTGTTAGAATTTGTATTATGGCAATAAAAAAGCAGCTAAGTAAAGAAAAATGAGAGGCCATCATTACTTTAAGAAATGGTCAGTCAGTCCGAAAAATTAGGGATACTTTCAAAGTTTTCCTAAGTGTAGTGGCAAAAACCATCAAACGCTACAAAGAAACTGGCTCATATGAGGACCGCTCCAGGAAAGGAAGACCAAGAGTCACCTCTGCTGCGGAGGATAAGTTTATCCGAGTCACCAGCCTCAGAAATCGCAGGTTAACAGCAGCTCAGATTAGAGACCAGGTCAATGCCACACAGAGTTCTAGCTGCAGACACATCTCTAGAACAACTGTTAAGAGGAGACTTTGTGCAGCAGCCTTCATGGTAAAATAGCTGCTAGGAAACCACTGCTAAGGACAGGCAACAAGCAGAAAAGAATTGTTTGGGCTAAAGAACAAAAGGAATGGATATTAGATCTGTGGAAATCTGAGCTTTGGTCTGAGGAGTTCACATTTGAGATCTTTGGATCCAACCACCGTGTCTTTGTGCGACGCAGAAAAGGTGAACGGATGGACTCTACATGCCTGGTTCCCACTGTGAAGTATGGAGGAGGTGGTGTGATGGTGTGGGGGTGCTTTTCTGGTGACACTGTTGGGGATTTATTCAAAATTGAAGGCATACTGAACCAGCATGGCTACCACAGCATCTTGCAGCGGCATGCTATTCCATCCGGTTTGCGTTTAGTTGGACCATCATTTATTTTTCAACAGGACAATGACCCCAAACACACCTCCAGGCTGTATAAGGGCTATTTGACTAAGAAGGAGAGTGATGGGGTGCTACGCCAGAGGACCTGGTCTCCACAGTCACCAGACCTGAACCCAATTGAGATGGTTTGGGGTGAGCTGGACCGCAGAGTGAAGGCAAAAGGGCCAACAAGTGCTAAGCATCTCTGGGAACTCCTTCAAGACTGTTGGAAAACCATTTCCGGTGACTACCTCTTGAAACTGATCAAGAGAATGCCAAGAGTGTGCAAAGCAGTAATCAAAGCAAAAGGTGGCTACTTTGAAGAACCTAGAATATAAGACATATTTTCAGTTGTTTCACAATTTTTTGTTAAGTATTTCTTTCCACATGTTTTAATCCATAGTTTTGATGCCGTCAACGTGAATCTACAATATTCAGAGACATGAAAATAAAGGTGTGTCCAAACTTTTGGTCTGTACTATATATATATATATATATATATATATAATAAAAATATATTTGGAATGTTAACTGGTCGCCAAGGGTAATGGCGCTATTTCCCAAATACTTTCTTCAACTGTATGAACATCCTAATCTGGGCCGAAATTAGGGGCTTAATTATAGGGCCTGCAGAGGTAGTGTTATATTCATAGCTAATACCAAAGTCTCTCTGCCACATAGAAAGCCACTAGTACTACATATTTGCAACCATTCTCAAATTTATTGGGAAAATCCTGCTGGCTGCCTTACAAAAGGGGGGCAGCTTATACCCCATCCCAACAAAGCATTTGGGGGGGGGGGGGGGCATTCCTTGGTGGTCCCAGGGTTGGGACTTTAATGTCTCACTAAATGTCGAGAAATATGATATTATAAATGGCATGGAAGATGGGGTTACTGGTTTTGTACTGGGCCTAGAGGGGTGTGGTGAAATAATTCTGACTGGGTATTTCAGATCCCCATTCTTGGGATTAGCAGGGGGCCCAGCAATTGGACCCCTTCACCTATGGATTTTGGGTTTCTCATTTCCATTTAATGTTGGGAATCTCTTTTTATAAGGAAAACATGTTCCCGAAATTAAGTAATATGGTGTATTTAACTTTAAGGCTATGTGCGCACGTTGCGTACAAGCCCTGCAGAAATTTCTGCAGCGATCTGAAGAGCACATGTGCGCTTTAGATCGCTGCAGAAATGTCCGTAGTGAGCGCCGATTCCATGCGCTCTGCCTGCAGCTCCTGCCATAGACAGAGCAGGAGCTGCCGGCAAAGCGCAGGAAAGAAGTGACATGTCACTTCTTTTTGCGCAGCGCTTCGGCAGTAGCCGAAGCGCTGCGCTCTTAAACGCCACGTGCGCACGGCCCCTGCACAGTCTCCATAGACTGTGCAGGGGACGCAGGACGCATGCAGTTACGCTGCGCTACAAAGCGCAGCGTAACTGCATGTTTTTACGCGACGTGCGCACATAGCCTAATAATAATAATAATATGTGGTCCTTGCTGCCTATAGCAACCAATCAGAGCTCAGCTTTTATTTCTAAACTCACTCTGGAAAAATGAAAGCTGCACTGTGATTGGTTGCTATAGGCGACAAGACCAAATGAGGCCTAGTAGAGGAGATTATCACTGACAATCCATATGGAGAGTGTGATCTCTCCCCCAGGACTA